>NC_139617.1:38422506-38637506 GCF_964270895.1 Podarcis filfolensis
CCCCATTGGGTGATTTGTAGAACCTAATCACAGTTCTGGATTTGCATGAAGTCAGGGCATGGGAGGGAAGCAAAGGAGAAGGCAGAATAGAAGAGAACTGGCTTCAGAAATGAGGTTGGGAAGGTGAAAAGCGAGCTTAGCAGTTGCAGGGAGTGGAAAGAGGAAGTTCTAGACTAGAGGGTTAATGTGGGGGAAATGACTGGAGGAAGGGTTGGCAAATGGAATGAGCAGGGGCCCTGTGTGTGTGTGTGTGTGTGTGTGTGTGTGTGTGTGTGTGTGTGTGTGTATACACACATACATATACTTTAGATAGATATACAGTGTGTGCATATGTGTGTATTTAACTCAATCTGGGGCTAGCCTCCAAGAGGCTGGCATCACAATTTGATTACCACAACCATACTTTTTAACTGCTGTCAAAAGAGACAGCGCCTTGTATAAACAGCTGCCGGGACACATGCCTGCTTTCTGTAGTCCCAGCTTTAAATCATACAGCAGTGATGAATCTTTATCTGACACTAATACTTTTTAACTTCATAAGGACAATTAAAATGAATTGCAGCTAAATGCTCACACAAGAAATCCTTGTTGCATAGTAACATGTTTTTCACATTGCTGGCGGTTTGTGTGTGTGTGGGGGGGGTGAAAAACAGAAAGATGCAACTGGCTTTCAAATGCAACCTCTTTTAGAAGGTTTTAGATCTGAATAGCAAAGGAGCAAAAACAAGGGGGGAAAGGGTTCAGAAAGGCCACTGGGTGCAAGTAGCATAAAAAATGATTTGGCTACATCTAGGCAGGAGGCCTGTGACCTGCATTTTATACATTTATTTAAAATGGTTTCTGCCTTCAGACAAAAGGGCTCAAGGCAGCTTATGAATAAGCACTTAAACACACACACAACACACAACAAACTACTTGACCAAACCACAAAAATAAAAGGAGCCAAAACAGAGGACCCTGCAAGTAAAACTCAGCAAGAATTTGGAAAGCAAGATTACAGTTTGAAGCACCTCTTTACCTTGGTTTTTGACACTTGATGTGTATATTTTTGGTACTCACCCTATTTTTGTGATTGTAAGTTGTTTTAAATTGTTTTTAATATTGTGTTTTTGTGTTGTAATCTGCCCTGGGGGCATAGTGTAATAAATAAATAATACTGAAAAGGCTTGTCATCCTCTAAATGTTGTTAAAGGCATGGGAGGACAGGATGGGTTTCACTTGGAACTTAGAAGGCAACAAAGGCAGTGCTGGGCAAACATGCCTAAGCAGTAAGTGACATAATCTGGAAGCCATCACCAAAAAGGTCCTCTTGCCCAGCAGCCCATGGTCTAAACCTCTGAAGGTGCTGGTGGTGGGGATCAAGACTTGGCCCTCTTGTGAGGATCTCAGCTGCTGCATGTGAGAGAAGGTGGTATTTGAAATTATACCTCCCCCGCAGCTCCTGAGCCCAAGACCAGTATTGCACGCTGTGCTGAGAACTGAATGGGTAATAGGGAAGGCGCACCGCTCAGTTGTAGAGCTCATGGGAGCCTGATATGGAATTACTATCTCAGCAAAGGCCCAGGAGAGACTGGAAGGTTTATACCTTCTTGGGCAGCTTCTCCCTCTCCTTGGTCATCAGCTGGGTCCCAAAGCACCCCTGGCTTTCTCTGGCTTTCCCAAGCAGACACGCAGTGAGAGTATGATATTTTTTGCAAATTGTTGAAAGTGGTTATACTTGTGAATCATATTGTGTTTGATCATACTGTATTTTAATTACATTTTATGCTTGCGAGTCACCCAGAGAACGTTATTGAGTTGCCTTATAGATATTAAAAATACAATTAATTAAATTTAGTATTAGTATTATTTATTCCAGTATATATCCCACCTAAGAGCCTGGGGCACATAAATATCTTGTATTCAGCACTACCTATATTCAGTGCAGATTCACACACACACACAAAAAGTACATTGACTTCCGGAAGGAATCACGGCAGACTAAATATCTCTAGTCAACACTCTGTTGACGGAGATAATTATGTGGTGATTAATGATACATAAATCTTGGTTATCACATTCTTGCTCTGAAGATAGAGAACAAAGGGAATAACTTCTGATGCTCTGGAAAACCTGCCTTACACACCATGTTTTTAGGGGGACCCAGACAGGGTGAGTTATTTAGAGCAAGGGACTTCCATTTTGCAGAAATACCACATAATAGTCCTGAAGATCAATCCTTCAGGTTGGTAAAACCTCCCTTTTTAAAATTACTTTTGAGACACTAATAAATTATGACTGAGGTGATTCTGTCCGGCAGTTGAAATTTGGAATGCAAGTCGGCTGCTGGCACAAGGAGAGACAATCATTCAAAGGTTGAAAGTAAAACAAAAAGCCTGTTTTAATTGTTTGTACCAAAGAAAGATTCCAAATGGCTAAGGCATGATCCAGCTGTTAGAAATTTCTTGTTTTATTTTTTAAAACTGACTCGCTGAAAGTGCTGATTGCAAAAGTGAAACTAGCTTTTCTAAGCTACTGTGAGAAAAGAATACTGTCAGATAAGCAGACGGTTAACATGTTTTTAAAGCAGAGACTATAAGCAGACTGAGTTGTTAATAAGAATAAGACAACAAGAATAAGACACCCCGTTGACTGTTGGCATCATGCAGCAATTACTGGGTGAGCAACTGAGAGAGGCTAGAGCTGGGGTGCATAAAATGGTGAATAAAAATGGACCAGAGAAAAATGCGGCTGAGGAGATCAGAGCCTATAGAGAATGATGTTGATGGAAGACTTCCAGAGCAGGAAAGTGGAGTGCTAAAAATGGAAGTAGTGGATGACAAAATAGAGAGACTCTTTATACTGGTGCCTGGAGGAGTGAGGCAATTTGGGGTGAAGTTGTGGTGTTGGAGAAGTGGAATGAAAGAAACCATGGAGCAAGAGATTAAGAAATACAGTGGTGCCTCGCAAGACGAAAAGAATCCGTTCTGCGAGTCTCTTCGTCTAGCGGTTTTTTCGTCTTGCAAAGCAAGCCCATTGACGGATTAGCGGATTAGCGCTATTAGCGGTTTATCGGCTTAGAAAAAGGGGGGGGGGGAACCCGCAGGAACTCCCAAGACATTTTCGTCTTGCGAAGCAAGCCCATAGGAGATTCGTTTTGCAAAGCAACTCCAAAACGGAAAACTCTTTCGTCTAGCGAGTTTTCCGTCTTGCGAGGCATTCGTTTTGCGGGGCACCACTGTATTCTGAGCTGGCAGTGATAGAGCTGCAAAAGTGGAGACTGTGTATCAGAAGGAGAAAGCTACAAACCTCTTGCGACAAGTCTGGAAAAAGAATGGAAGAGTAGGAAATGGAAGGATTTTTTTTTTCTAATTTAGGATGGAAACTCATGGCCAACAGGAATTGGGATTGGAAGGTATTGAATTGCGTGTGAATTAAGGAATATAACATAAGTAAATTACGATGGATTACTGTTTTAATATATGACCAGAGTGGGGAGACTCCTGTTTGAATAAAGATGAAGGATCTATTGTTTTTCACCATCAGATATAAAGTCACTATGCAGGACTGAAGGAAGACTATTGTTGACAATTACTGATAGCAACTGGAGAACCCCTTTTAGACTTTTTTCCATGGAAGGGAAAATGAATGAACTTGAGATGTCTAGATCTGAAGACTGGAGAAATATTGCCTAGCAGAAGGAGGAACAGTGGGATACCATTCTGAAATGAATGTTTTGAATATTTTGAATAATCTTTGTATATAACTGGCAGACAGAGAATCTGAAGTCTCCTCTATTTTATTTTTCTGTTTTCTGTCTTTATTCTTTTATTATCTTTATATTCCTGTTTTCTCCTCTTTTCCCCCAGCTTCATTTTTGTTTCTATTTTATTTTTATTTTATTTTATTTCTGTGTCCTCTACTATGGGTCACTGAAGGGACTTAATGAAGGACCCTGCGTGAGAGACAGGGAAGGGAAGATCTCCCAGGGTGGAGGCAGAGAGAAGAAAGGGAAGCTCTCATGTGAGAGCTAGGAGGGTCCATTTCTTTCTGTGTCAGACAAGGATGAAGATCTAACTCTGAGAGAAGGCTCTGCATTTCTTCTTTTTCTTCTTCTTTCTCTGTTTTTGTTCCTATCTAGATTAGTTTTAAAAAATCCTTTTCTCCTATGAAAAGGCTTTAATAAAAATTGTTCTGAAAAAAAGTACAGTGGTACCTCGGGTTACATACGCTTCATGTTACATACACTTCAGGTTTCAGACTCTGCTAACCCAGAAATAGTGCTTCAGGTTAAGAACTTTGCTTCAGGATGAGAACAGAAATTGTGCTCCGGCGGCGCGGCGGCAGCAGGAGGCCCCATTAGCTAAAGTGGTGCTTCAGGTTAAGAACAGTTTCAGGTTAAGAACGGACCTTCGGAACGAATTAAGTACTTAACCCGAGGTACCACTGTACATTAATTAAGCAAATCAGTGTCGATGGGACTACTCCAAGGGGAACTTATCTGGATGCAGCCCAATGAGTTTTGCGCATTTAGACAAAAATTCCTGCAATAATCTGGATGGAACACTCATAATTAAACATATGTGAATTGAAATAGTCTGAGCCATCGCTCCCCCATCACATCACAGCAGACTCAACCCCATTCCAACCTTGCTGCCTATTCCTGGACCTGCTGAGAGATGGGGGGAGCGATGGCCACTTCAAGGACTTCTAGGGCTGCTTCAAGGGCTCCTACCATTCACAGAGGAAACTTGGGCCCCAGAGAGATTCCCCACCCATACACCAGACGAGTATGTGGGTGGTGATTCTGCACCTACCAGTGATACCTCCTATGCTGCTCTGGAGGCAGGGAGGGGGTGCAGGAGGAATTGGCACAGAATCTCCAACCAGCTCCCTTTCTCCAGTGTAAGGGGAAATGCCATTCACTACAAGCCTCAACTCAGTGGTACAACTCAGCTGCACTACCACACTAGAGTGAAGAAAGGTGAATGTCCCTTGCTTCCATTTGTGATGGTGTAATAATAATAATAATAATAATAATAATAATAATAATAATAATTTATTATTTGTACCCCGCCCATCTGGCTGGGTCTCCCCAGTCACTCTGGGTGGCTTCCAACAAAGATTAAAAATACATTAAAATGTCACACATTAAAAACTTCCCTTAACAGGGCTGCCTTCAGGTGTCTTCTAAATGTCAGACAGTTGTTTATCTCTTTGACATCTGATGGGAGGGCATTCCACAGGGCGGGCGCCACTACTGAGAAGGCCCTCTGCCTGGTTCCCTGTAGCTTTGCTTCTCGCAGTGAGGGAACCGCCAGAAGGCCCTCGGCGCTGGACCTCAGTGTCTGGGCTGAACGATGGGGGTGGAGATGCTCCTTCAGGTATACTGGGCTGAGGGATTTGGCGAAGTGTCTAAACTGGTACAGTACAAACAAAAGCACACACACTCCCACAAACAGACATGGTTGAATCAGGCTCAGATATCCTGCTGTTTTACTGTTGTTGGTTTTACTGTTTTGTAATACTTAATCTTTGCGATCTTGCTTTATTTTAAGATGCTGTAAGCCGAACGTTGAGTGGACATTTGGCTCAGGAAGTAAGGTTATAAACTTGAACCCAAATAAATAGATTAAAAGTCTTGTGTCCTGAGGGAGGGGGGGTAAAGCCTCTCCCACAATTCCCTCAAGTCCGATTTTGAAGCCATTTCTAATGAGCACGTTTCAGCTTTCTCTGCAATATGGAAGAAAAATAATTTTGTATTATATGGTACTTTCTTTTTTATTTTTACAGGCACTTAAGAAATAATAAACATGTTTGATTTTGATACACCTATTTAGGGCAGAAATGCTTCATGATGTGAAATGGAAATTAAAGCCTCTAATTTTTGCACAATAGGTTTTAAAATGTCAAATTAACATCTCGGGCAATTTTTTTTTAAAAAAACCAGTTACACACTACAGTGTGCCTCCTTTCTCCGGTGTGGATATTTCCCCCCCTCCTTTTTCTTTTTAGGAAAGCTATTTAATATCTGAAATTGTGGGGGGGAAATGGTTCATAATTATGCAGACATATAACTGGAACGCAACTGGAACAAGAGCAGCATGCGAAAAATGTATTTAAGGTCTATCATCCCAAAATGCTGCTAAAAGCTATTAACCAGTACGTGTTAATTGCCACAGCATTCATATTAATTTTCACTTCAGGCCCGACATTGTGGAATATTTCCCTTGATACGTTTTAAACAAAGTTTAATTTAAGGAACTGCTTCTATCAACACTTATGAAAATTAACAGCCAAGCAATTAGTACTCATGAATTATCCCTCCCCCCCCCACTCCCCAGCCTCATTGTTAAAAACAGTTTCTAACAAAGAAGTTGTTGTTTTGTTTTATGCTGGTTCATAGACATTTCATTAAAGAGAAAGGAAGAAAAGCACCTCCCCACCTGCCCTGGGCACCAAGGGCCAAATTCTGTTAAGTCCATCTTTAGAATCAACCCTAGAAAAGGGCTCCATGAACCCTCTGCGCTTCATGCACATGCGCCCGGCAGCTGGCCTGGTGTGGTGGGTTCTGTTGACCCTGCGGCCCCCGTTCCTGCCCTAGAAAAGGTTCAAATCCATCGTCAGATCATCATTGTTTTATTGTTGTTTTATTGTTTATTGTTGATTTTTAGATATACACTGCTCAAGTTTGACACCAAAAAATTATAGCAATACTATGGAAAGACATACTTACTTACTTACAGCACATTTTAAAAATAAATAAAGATATGGAACATGTAAAATCAATAAAAAGCAATGCTAAAACCTGGTCATTGCTGAAAGACCTGTGGACATTAGAACACAGATACAGTGGTACCTCGGGCTGCATACGCTTCAGGTTACATACACTTCAGGTTACAGACTCCGCTAACCCAGAAATAGTGCTTCAGGTTAAGAACTTTGCTTCAGGATAAGAAGAGAAATCGTGCTCCGGCGGCGCGGCAGCAGCGGGAGGCCCTACTAGCTAAAGTGGAACTTCAGGTTAAGAACGGACCTCCAGAACGAATTAAGTACTTAACCTGAGGTACCACTGTATCCTCAGTAGCATGTAGCAGATAAGCCCTCCCACCCCAAAGCTCTATGCTACAGAATAGAATGGCTTCTTACGCCAAATCATGATTAAGATCAGAAAATTTGAAATTTGGGCGGCGGGGGGGGGGAACATGTAGATAACAATTTTTCCATTCCTCTCTTTCATAACACTATGTCCAATGAAGCTGAATGTTGGAAGACTCAGGACAGATAAAAGAAAGTACTTCTTCACACACATTGCATAATTAAAACTAAGGTATTTGCTCCCACAGGAGGCAGTGATGGCCCACAACTTGGGTGGCTTTAAAAGAGGATTGGACAATCCATGGAAGAGGAGAAGGCTATCAGTGGGGCTTAGACTGTTGCATGAACTGCCCTAGGCCTGTGGTTTCCAACCAGTGTGCTGTGGCACCCTGAGGTGCCTTGAATGATGGCCAGGGGTGCTGTGGGCAGCACTGGCCTCTGTCCCTCTTTCCTTCCCTCCCTCCTCTGATGCCCTCTCACATCTCTGGCTCCCAAAGGCTTGCACAGCTGTTGGTTGCAGCAGCCCTGGTTACAAACTCCCCAGGCAAATGCTGCCTGGGGGTGCTGGTTGCTAGGAGCTGAGGCAGCTCAGAGACCAGGGGCGGCTGTGGTAGATGCCTGGAGGACTCCCAAGTAGAGGGGAGAGGAGAAGAGGCTGAGGGAACACTCCACAAGGGAGGGTGTTCGAAAATGGGTGAGAGGTTGCCAGCTCTGCAGGAAAGGGGTGACATAACTGGGTCCTGAGCCCCACAGGGGTGCCATAGTTGGTCAAGGAAGCCGTGGACTCAAGAAGGTTGAAAACCTCTGCCCTAGGCCGATCTTCAGAAGACCAGTGGGCAGAGGCACCAATAAAAGGCACAGAGTGATCCAGAGAAGCTTTTTGAATGCATTATCCAATACTGTAGCCATGATGGCTTATCTCTGCCTGCATGGTCAGAGGCAATAATATATCTCAATAGCAGTTGCTGGAAACTATAGGAGGGGAAAGCATTCTTGTGCTTGGGCCCTGCTTGCAGGCTTACAGACATCTGGTTGGCCACTGTGAGAACAGAATGCTGGACTAGATGGGCCTCTGGCCTGACAAGCTGGCTTGGCTCCCCACCCCCCAGCCCAATAGTTGCTTCTGGCCTGTCGAATCCTACAGCTGTCAGGGAATTCCTATTTCTTTATTAACATACATTATCAATCTGGACTGTAAGTCTGCAAAGATATGCAATGTCTGTAGCTGTGATTTACTTTTTTTTAAACAGCAAACCTCTCAACAAAAATTGATGTTATTTCACTTAAATTCATTTAAAGAACTGGGCTCATTAGTGCTGGTGGAGAACTTTGTTCACAGAGCAAGCCACACTAATCCCTTGCATCTCTCCCAGAGAAACACAACTGTGATTTTATCTGGCAAGCACGAGAGATGAAACTTTCTAATAATGATTTAGGGTTTTTTTTAAAAGGAAATAATAATAATAAAAAGGAATCAAAAGCTCTGGTTCCAAATCTAAAAGAGGATTTCAAGAGTCACCCCAGCCTCTAGAGTAAATACATAATTAAGTAGGGTTTTTTTAACCATGCTTAATTAGGCCCCAAAGCCCCCCTTAATAGACTCCCCCATCTCTCCCCAATTAGGCACCACTTTCCCAGGGGAACCAGAGTAGCTCAGTTAATTATGCAAATCAGGCACATACTATTCCCAGGAAAAGAATTATGAATATTTGCAGAAAAACACATCTCTTAGCATGTAAAAAAAAGGGGGGGAACAGCAACCTTCGTATCTTAAAAACACTGAAGAGCACCGATAACAGGGAGAGTGTTGTTAAAATGTTGGTTCTGATGCAATCGTGACAAGCATGTTACAAGGTAGTAGCAGTAACAGTACAGTATTAATAATAATGAAAGACTACATAACGAAAAGGAAGCCAGGACACATTTGCTGCAGCATGGTGATTTCCATAACTACTGCTCAGCTAAGAATGAAGACTTTGCTTGTTTTAAAATTTTATGTTAAGGCCTTATACACAGCCTTTTTTTTTTTTTTTAATCCTTCAAGGTGGTTAAGGCCACATTCAGACCAAACATTTAAAGCAGTATTCTCTTCAGAGAGCTACAATTCCCAGAGTTCCCTGAGAAGAGGGGTTGATTGCTAAAGCATTCTGGGAATTGTAGTTCTAGAAGGGGAATAAGGGTCTCCTAACAACTCTCGGCACCCTTAATGAATTACACTTCCTATGATTTTTTGTGGGAAGCCGCAATTGTTTAAAGTGGTATTAGTGCATTAAATGCATGGTGTGCATGTGGCCTGAGCCAAAGGATCATTACATTCCAATCTGTATATTAGTTCAAGAGGTGTGACTATGGTCAGTTGAATCAATAAGCGCAGACCAAATGAATTTCCCTTCCACCCTACTGAGCATCTGACTTGATTCCAATTGTCCAAGAGTTTGCAAACTGAAAAGGAGCCAGGCGGAGAAGATGACCACCTCCTTTTTTGATTGCATTATGGACTTCATTTCCCCAAACTCTAGTTTATTTGGGATGAGACGGCACACACATATGCACAAGTATTTCCTCTTTGCCTTGATCAAAACACTGTTCACCATCACAAACTTTTGGGGCTTCACAGGATACTATTCATTTTGCCTACTATCCCTGAGGTTACTTTCATTTGGCTGCTCTTTTGTACAGAAATCAAACACAATTCCATTACTCAACAGCAGCTTCTGTTGCAGATTTCCCAGAAATTGGCAGGCGGGTCCTGTGTGTTTGTAGCACCCAGTTCTATGGCTGCAATTTGTTTTAACTGTTTTTAATACTGACCTTTTAAATGTTGTAACCTGCCCTGGGGACCTGCTAGTGAGGGGTGTGCAGTATTAATAATTACAAAACCAATAAACACTAGATCGGCCATAGAGAAGCCCAAATTTCATTGTTGCCAGCTAGTTGGCAACGGTGGGTAGGAAATCATGCATTTTGTAGGCAAGAATGTTCTTCTCCTTTTCCATTAAGTCGCCAAGCACCACAAAATTCCATCTCATTGGAAACACCAGGTTTGCACTTGCAGAGTATATGGGAGTGTGTTCTTGCAGCAGCCTGGAAAATTCCCATTTCTCCTGCCCAAGCTACACAAACTTACCTATGCTGGATTGATAAACACAATCTAATGATGTTGGCTGACCAAAGCATACCCTGGTGAAAGAAAAAGCTGCCCCACTACCACTCATCATGCCAGAGAGATAACATAGGTCAGGTAAATGCTAATTAGCACACAGGATCATAGAACGTAGGAAGCTACCTTCCAGCTCATTAGTGTCCACACTGACTGCCAGCAGCTCTCTTCCAGGGTTTTAGATTGGGATTACAGTTGTCTTAGTATTTCTTTTTGAAATGAAAGGCAATGTGTTAGTATTGGTATTATTCCCTCAGCATGCTAACAAATGGTACCTCAGGTTAAGAACTTAATTCGTTCTGGAGGTCTGTTCTTAACCTGAAACTGTTCTTAACCTGAGGTACCACTTTAGCTAATGGGGCCTCCTGCTGCCACTGTGCCGCCGCCGCGCGATTTCTGTTCTCATCCTGAAGCAAAGTTCTTAACCCGAGGTACTATTTCTGGGTTAGCAGAGTCTGTAACCTGAAGCGTTTGTAACCTGAAGCATCTGTAACCCGAGGTACCACTGTACATTGTCTTGTGTATAAATGGACCTTTATTCTTACAGAGAGCAGAATTTGAGTAGTTATGGGGTTGTATCAAATATTAATCCTACTTAAAGCAGACCCACTGAAATTTATGAACCTGGTTGACGTAGGCACATTAATTTGAATTGGCCTACCCTGAGTAAACTTAGTTCAATTCAGTCCAATGACTCTACAGAGCAACTCTTAACAGGGGGATTTTGCAATTTAGCTCAACGCATCTGTGTTATCAGCAATTCACAGAGAGTGAAAAGCCACTTTCCACCTTCCTTAGAGCAAAGTATTATCCAAATGTCAGGCGTAAAAGTTAAGTCTGGAAAAAGAAGACAGAAAGCGATGGGCTCTGTCTGTTGTCACTTGTAACCCTTTCCTTTCCAGGAGAGACCAACAGCCATCCATTTCAGCCCTTCTGGAGCTTAGGACAAAAATAAAAGGCAAAGAAGGAACTGTTTTTGTTGGCTTTAGGGCAACCAACAAAATGTGGTGCAAACAGTAATGCACTGAATGGTAAACATTAATTCAGCAAAATAATAAAAGATTTTGACAACTTAGGGCTGATGCATATCTAATGTGGCTCTCCACCTTAACAGAAAATGCTCCCACTCCTTTTGTGTGATAATCCACAGGCTAGGGAGCTGATCCTCACAGTGGTCTGGAAAGTTTCCATTTATTCCTCCGGCTAGGCAAGCCAGCAGAAGAGGCTACAGCTCAGGGTGGTAGAGTACCTGGGTTCAGTCCCCAGCAACACTGCCAGGAAGGGTGGGGAGAGCTCCTTGCCTGAAACCCTGGAAAGCTGATGCCAGTCAATATAGACAAATACCGTGCTAGATGAACCAACAGAGTTAGTCAGTATAAAGCAGCTTCCAATGCTCCTGTTTGATTCAGCCTCTGTATTCAGTATCACGAGGACTAGAATTCTGATTTCTTTTAAGAATTGCAGACATTCAGCACATGCTTTGGTCCCGGTTTCAATCCCCAGCATCTCCAGATAGATTTCTGCCTTAAACCACAGAGAGCCACTGCAGCCACTATAGACAATGCTGAGCGAGACATGAGACAGCTTCCTAGGTTCCAAGGTATCAATGCAACACAGAGTCTCTCCAGAAGACCTCTGGCTATGGGGTTTGGTGCACACAGGAAGGGATCCTCCTTTAGTATCCCAGTATCCCAGGACAAGTCTGCACAAGACAGGATTTATTCATTTTTTTAAGTCCCTGCAAGGGCTTAAAACCTGGACTGTTTGCCCACATCAGTCACCTTTGTAGTCTCTAAAATGGCCAAAATCCACCCACAGAGCATCAGTATTTTTAAAATCTGGAAAGAATTTGGGTTGGAAAAACGCAAGGAAGACTTCCAGATACAAGGTGTTTTTTTTTTTCTTTTTAAGGGAGGGCACTGATCTCTCTCTCTCCTACTTACCTTGCCATCAAACTTTGAGTATTCGTTGAATGGGTTGTTCAGTTGTAGGGGGCACTGTTCCAGCCGTACTGAGAGGATTGATGGCTTCGTAGCAGCACGCTGAGGCTTCACCCTGAAGTTCTTCTTCTCAAACAGCAGGCTCAGCTCCTCCGCTGCAATTAAAAGGAAGCCAGATATGTCAGAAAGTACTGAAAATTTCCCCCCTCCCGAATGAGGGATCTGATGGTAAAAGGATCACAAGCAGCAGATCGCGAAGCCAACACCCAGTAGTAATTAAATGTTTTCTGTGTTCCATGCATTCCAAAAGGCACTGCAATCATAATCATAGGAAAAGAAGCAGCTGTGTTACACTGAGCCAGGGCATTGTTCTATCCAGCTCTGTATGGGCTACACTGACTGTAAGCAGCTTTCCATGGTTTCAGGAGATGCTACTGAATATGGGAAACCTCATCTAGGTGGCTATAAACCTATGCCCTAATAAAACCTAAGGTCCACTAGCAAACCTAGGCCCTATATAAACCCAGGCTATCTCCTGATCCTATACAAATCCAGGCCCTACAAACCTATGAAACAGTGCCGTAAACCAGGGATGGGGAACCTCTGGCCCACAGGCCAAATTCTAATATTTTATTTTTTTTAATTGCTGTAGCCTGCCCTGGGACCTTGTGGTAAGACAAAATGAGCAAGCAACAACTAACTATTGGAGGCAAATAGAACAGACCTTTGAGGCTTCATTACAATCAAATGGTATAATAAATACAAAATAAATACGTCTTTGACATAATGGGACCATGTCAAGAGCAAATCCGATGGCGATTTTACGATATGGCTGGGAAAAGACTGAAACCTCTAGTATGTCTTCTGCTGATAGCTGACAAGCTGCAAATGAGAGGGAGGGGTTACTACAATGTCTGCTGGAAATGGACAAGCTGATTGAGCCAGTTCAAGGGAGGGAAGGAAGGTTGCAGAAAATGAATTCTGCTGGAACATGGAGCTGTTTTGTGGGATACTGGGACATAAGATATGGACATGAGACTTGAAACAACTTTGTTTTCTTAATAGTATAGTCTTTACTTTTTGTAAGTAGCATAGTCTCTGTTTACTAGTATAGTTAATAGCATTACTCTTATAAAAGTATTATAAAGATTTTTTAAAACAATATCAACATTATTACTGTATTGGCCTGAATATAAGCCGTATCCAAATATAAGCTGCACCTTTATAATTCAAGGGGGGGGGGAGACAATACCCGAATATAAGCTGCGCCCTTAAAATTCCGAGGCACTCACACCTGTTCCATTTTACCATCTTTCTGTTTCAGCAGTGATATCATTTCTGTAAGGTTGCAAATTTAACCCGCACTTTAACTTTTCACAGTCGGAATTTGGAAAAAAAAGTGAGGCTTATATTCAGGCCAATACGGTATTAACAACAACAACAACAACAACAACAACAACAGAAGACCTGCTGGATCAGACCAATAGCCCACCTAGTCCACCATCCTGTTCTCACAGTGGCCAGCCAGATGCCTCTGGTAAACCCATAAGCAGGACCCAAGCACAACAGTACCCTCCTCTCCTGTGGGTATCGCCAAGTTTAGTGTTATGGGAGGGGTGGGTGGGAAACTGTGGATGCGGAACACAAACATCATGGCTATTACCAATAGCACCTTTATTTTCCACTAATTTGCCAGATCCTCTTTTAAAACCATCCAAGTTGGTGGCCATTACTGCCTCATGTGGTAGTGAGTTCCATAGTTTAACTGAGTGCTGTGTACTTCATTTGCCTATCCTGAATCTTCCTTCAGCTTTATGGGATGTCCACAAGCTCTAGTTTTGGGAGAGGGAAAAACTTTTCTCTGACCACTTTCTGCATGCCATGCCTAATTTTATAAACTTCTGTCATGCAGCCTCTTTTCATTAAACTATAAAAGTCCCAAAATGCTTTTTGCAAAGGGAGGTTGCTCCATGACCTTGATCATTTTGACTGCCAAAATGATCCATAGTTGAACTATGCACTGTGTGAAGACAGCAACAACAATGTTTACTAATACTGGAATGGGTCCATAAGGTTGTTGTTTTTTCAAAACCACACACACCAGCTTCACAGCTGATGTCATATGTGACATCACAGGCAAGTGGTTGGCAGTGCTCCTTAAAGTGGGCTTCTGACAATACACTGGAAAGGTAGGCTTGCTGTCACCACCAAGCAGCTGATTCCAAGCAGCGTTGAGAGAGATAGGGAGGGAGACAAAGAGATAAAGACAGATACACAGAGATGGGGGGGGGGGGAGGTTCTAGGATACTTGGGTGGGCACCTTCTTTCAGTCCCATCAACTTGTGAAGCATGGTGGTGGTGGTGACACCCTTTTCTGTGGCTGCTCCCATAGTGCAGGATTCTCTCCCAAGAAAGGTTAGACTGGTTCCCTCTTTGCTACCGTTATGCTGGCAGGTTCAGAAAGACCTTTGGAAACTTAGGTGCAGGTGATGCTGATCACAGGGCAAACAGGATTTTAATTGCTGGTTCCAAATGTGTTCCGATAAATTCTAATTATTATTTCTAACTAGTTTGGGTTTTATTCCTCTCTCCCTCTCTCTCTTTTTTTACAATGATGCTTTTAAATTTTGCGATCCGCCGTAAATCCCACCTTGGGAGAAACATGGGACATAAATGCATTAAATAAATAAATAAATAAATGATAGGTAAGGTGTGGCTTAGATGTGGAGAAGGGGTAAGCTAACCCTAGCAAAAATACAAAATGGTTATATATGCAATCAAAGCTGAAAGGGTGGTGGGGAGGGGACCTTGCTGTAGCATAATCAGAAGAAACGCCCCACCAGTTGACATGACAAGGATACCTAAAAAATGAGGATGGATGACAAAAAAACAAAAAAACAAAACCAAGACCTGTCGAGTTTTCACCTATTAGTGCTGGCCTCTCTTTCTCTGAACAGCAACTGTATCTGGTGAGTGAGTTTTTGCTCCACATCTGCTCCAGGAGCGAAGCAGCCCCCAAACTCAATCAATCACTATTGGTGGATCAGCATTCAATCTGCCCCGCTCTGTCTCCGTTCTTTATTCGCCTGCCTGGATTTGTGCACGTCCCAAAGATTTACATGCTGCCCCTCCCGAGGATTGGAACTGCTGCCGAAGGCAGATTGAGTGGGGACTTCCAAAGCTGGTGTCGCGGGGAGGGGGGAGCTGTTCGTTAAATGGCAAAATTAAAACTTGTCAAATCATGGCTAAGTCGTTATGGCTTCCCGGTTAATTCGGGAGCCGGGAGCAGCTCTGACTGGGATATGGAGATGGAGGATGCACAGGTGCAGGCACCAGGAAAGAGAGAAATGGAAATGGAAATAAAATAAAGATACCCAACAGGGCCGTGCAAGATTATTAAATTCTCTCTGAACTAAGACAGCACAAAAAATGTCATTATGTATCCCAGGTACGTGTTATGCTGTGTGAAACCCTTTATGCTTATTCTGAAGTCTCTCTCTCTCTCTCTCTCTCTCTCTCACACACACACACACACACACTGCCAAAATAGGTAAATAAATAAATAAATAAATAAATAAATAAAATCTCATTTGCAATTATATTCTTGCAGCATGGCGTGAAGTTATTTCTTGGGCCTTTTTGGAAAGCTTCGAGTCCCCTGGAGCTCAAGGCATACATTTCATTGGCTTTGGT
This sequence comes from Podarcis filfolensis, assembly GCF_964270895.1. Taxonomy (NCBI): domain Eukaryota; kingdom Metazoa; phylum Chordata; class Lepidosauria; order Squamata; family Lacertidae; genus Podarcis; species Podarcis filfolensis. The sequence continues at coordinate 38,438,377 of NC_139617.1, forward strand.
GAGAGGAGCGAGTGTTTCAATATGTAGTTTTGTTCCTCATGAAGCACTAGGGAGGCATTGCTTTATTGTCTCCTCTGCTGGCACGGACCCCGAGTGCATCTCTGGAGTTCTCCTCTGCAGATTACTATGGCATCTGTTTTGGTTGAGTTCCCTTGCCTGAGTTGAAACCTTGTGCAATTCTGGGACTGTTCAGGATAACAACACAAGACTGGAGAGGAGGAGGAGGGCAGGAAACTGATGAGCATTGTAGTTTAATTTGGCCAAGTTCCCCTTCTGCTACACAACGCAGTGGCCCAGTGCAGGCTTAATCACCAACTCTGTGAAAACCTCCATTTGCAAATTATGAACTAGCAGCTGGAACAGGCTCACTCTCTCTCTCTGAAGCAAATTCCCTTCACCTTTCCAGCACCAATCATGGTTTCAAATTCAGTTACCACCAATGGTAAACAACTCTTGGTAATGATAACCAATGTTTTCTTAAAACCATGGTTGGCAAATCCACTTCAAGCCAAACCATGGTTTACTGGGGAATGTTGGTTTACATGGTTTATGTTGGCAGTGTTGAACTTTTATTTTATTTAGAAGTGTTTATCTTTTAAAAAAATCCTTAAGTGGTGTACAAAAATAATATAAAATTATTATTAATAAAACAGACGAAGTTGGTAAAAAAATAAAATATATATATGTAGCCTTGCTGAAATAACATTGTTTTCAGCAGGCAATATAGGGAGAGTATCTGCCTTTTTTTTGCAAAAAGAAGCTCAACAATTTTGGGGGTTTCCTTTAAAAAAAAAAGCGCTCAACAATTTTCAACTTTTTGAAAGATGGCAACCCTGTATTATCAGCATGCAGGGGTTTTATTCCCCCCTTCCTTGTAGCACTCCCCAGTTTTTCTCCCTGCTCTCTCATAACACTAGAACTTTTGGACATGCAGTGAGGCTGAATGTTGGGGAGATTCAGGATGATAAAAGAAATGACTTCTTCACACAGAACACACTCCCACCGGAGGCAATGATGGCCACCAACTTATAAAAGAAAACAAGTAAAGGCTATCATAGCTACTAGCAATGATGGCTACGCTCTGCCTCAATAGTTGGAGGCAGCAACGCTTCTGGATACCAGTTGCCAGAAACCGCAGGAGGGGAGAGTGCTGCTGCTGTGCTCAGGTCCTGCTCAAGGGTTTCCTACCAAGGCATCTGGCTGGCCACTGAGAACAGGATGCTGGACTAGATGGACCATTGGCATGATCCAGCAAGCTCTTAATATATTCTCTTATATAAGTAGAGAGGCTTGGAGTCAACAATCCAGCCACACTGTAGTGTATCACACACCAATCAGCGGTCAGGATAGCCAACCATTAGGAGCCAATTCAAATATTGATGAGGGCACCTCAGAGAAAGAGGGAGGGAGGGAGGAGAGAGAGTTGGCATACTATACTAGCTAAGAGACTGAGCTATGAACTCTTGGCCTCTCATCTGTAATATAGGGATAGCAATGCTGGACCTAACCCATAAATCTGGATTACTGAGCCACATATGTATGCAAATGCATCCATTTTAGAGTGCCAATGCCTAACTCTATCAGAATGTGAGTGAGAGGGCAAGGTTAATCTCCAACTAATTTAGATTTTTGTCAGTTACACCCTGACCTTTTTGTGATTAAAAGTTAAACATTAACCAGCTTAAAAACAAAAAAAGTACAGGGCTGTAGTCAATGTTGATCCTAGTCAGAGAATACCCACAGAAATTAATGGACATGGCTAATTTCGGTCAATTGGTTTCAGCTGAGTAAAGGTAAAAGACCCCTGACAGTTACAGTGCTGGGGTTGCAGCGCTCATCTCACTTTACAGGCCAAGGGAGCTAGCGTTTGTCCGCAGACAGTTTTTCCAGGTCATGTGGCCAGCATGACTACGCCACTTCTGGCGCAACGGAACACTGAAACCAGAGCAGCGCATGGAAACGCCGTTTACCTTCCCACTGGAGCAGTACCTATTTATCTACTTGCACTCTTTTGGTGTGCTTTCATATTGCTAGGTTGGCAGGAGCTGGGACCGAGCAACGGGAGCTCACTCCATCGCGGGGATTCAAACTGCTGACCTTCTGATCGGCAAGCCCAAGAGGCTCAATGATTTAGACAGTGTCTCCCTTTCAGCTGAGTAGGTTTATATAAATTAATGTACCTGAGTTAGTCACATTCATGAGTTTCCATGAGTCTGCTCTATGTAGGACTAACATTGGATGAAACCCATAAGAATTATAGCCAATATTAGTAGAACCACTGAAATTGAAGGACAAGAATAACAAGTTTATTAATTTCTGTGGGTCTACTCCATTTTTTTCCTGATCAACATGACCTCATCAGATGCTTTGACCTTTTTCGTTTACATGTATTTCTGCAAACCCAAGTGAATGAAACAATTACAAACAAAAACCCAACAACAGTGTGTGTGTGTGTGTGTGTGTGTGTGTGTATGCATGTGCGTGTGTTTGTGTGTGTAAAACATATTCTTCTTACCTGAATAAGATGTGTTCCTTTCCTTCCACTGCACATTCTTGCATTTTATCTGATTTTGCCTCTCTTTCCGTAGCCGTTCAAGTCTCTGAGCTTGAAAAAGAAATATTATGACGATAAGTTTGTCAATGAAAGTTTACTATAAACAAAAGACATAATTAACTACCTTTCTATGAATAAAGATGTTTTATGCTGCACATGTAGGGTGTGGGGGGGTGCGGGAGAAAAGACATAAAATTTTTAAAGGTGGCACCCCTGAAAAGCAAATACCAACAAAAACATGAAAATCTTCTTGATTTATAATTGAAATTAGAGGATATAAAACATTAATAGAGATCATAAAGATAGTATTAACATGGAAGAGAATAATAAAATGTGAAAACTTCTGTGATTAATATGACATTTCATTATATAAATCATTAATAACGGTCTTAAAGGAATTTTAATGCACAAATGAACTGAAGTGAATATTACATTACAGGAATAAAATTACTGTTATGAATTACTCTCCCCGTTTCAAAAATTAAAGATAAATGAACTCAGACTAGACTATTAAAGTTTTAAATATAAAATCCTTTATCTAAAAAAATCATGAAAATTATAAAATGTCAACGCTATATAAATTAGCATAGCTTTTTCTTCAGTGTGCTGAAACAGTTTATAGGTAGTAAAAATAAATGATTTGTATCTTCACAACATTAGTCAAATCTTAAAAAATGAATATCATTTTTCCTTCACATATTTTTGACTCCACATCCGAAAATAGGACACGCTCAAATAGGTGAAATATCAACACCCGGGAGACCGAGCCCTCCTCGCCTGCTTCAAACCCTCCTTATGGTTTTAAATGTCAGATTTATTTCAGGAGAGAGAGGGTGTTGGGGAATGTCAATTTAATAAGCAGGTAAAGAAGACTACCTCAAAAGGCAGAGACTAAATGGCACAGCACCTCACTGCAAATAAAGGTCCCGGGCACAGGAAACAAATTCTTCCTTTTTTCTTTTAAAGCAAGAGAAAGATGTAGACTAATTTACCAAAAGCATGCTTAGGAAGGCAATCCTGTGCATGTTTAGCAAGAACTACATCCCCTCTGAAATCAGTAAGGCGGTTGGGCTTTAATTTAATTTATTTGGATAATTTTTTAACGCAGCGGTTTACAAGACACTAAGTGCAAACAAAACTATAAAACACCCATTATAAAAAATTATAAAAACTGGAAACAAAACCACCAGTAAGTGGTTTGTTTTAATTACAGAATATGAATACAGCAGCAACTCCTAACAACTCTGTAACCTTGAATAACTGGAACTGCTGCAGGTCTGCAGATATTGTTAGTTCAGTGTGGTGTTCTGTAATATGTTTTAAATTTGCAAACTGCCTTTGGCCTGTTATCTGCCTGGCAAAGGGCAGTACAGAAACTCCTAAATTATTAGGATAGAATCAATCTAATCAATCTGTTTTAGGCCCCAGCATTAAATAAATTTAAGAAAGCTCCAAAATCTGACGCACATGTACAAAGCATTTTTTAAAGACCCAAACAAAAACAATACTCCTCCCACTCTGCTCTGCTCCTCCCTTCTTCCCGCCCTGGGCGGCCCTGACCTCTGCCTGCACCTCAGTTAGTGTGTTACACAGAGCTGGGCCTCTCCTCCTTGCCTGCTTTCCAGCAACCACTGTAAGCTGCCCAAGGGAGGAGGCAGGCAGCGGCAGCCATGGAGAGGCAACGGGGTGCTCCCTTGCAGCCACCACTATCACCGCCATTGCTTCAAACAAGCACTGGCTCATCTTCCTGAGCTTGATGGCAGCACTGGCAGGCAAAACAGGGACATTCTGGGATCAAATCAGAAGCCAGGATGTTTTTCATAATTCTGGGACTGTTCCTGGAAAATAGGGACGCTTGAAAGGTATGGTAAAGGTAAAGGGACCCCTGACCATTAGGTCCAGTCGTGGCCGATAAAGCACATCTCGCTTTATTGGCGAAGGGAGCTGGCGTACAGCTTCCGGGTCATTTGGCCAGCATGACTAAGCCACTTCTGGAGAACCAGAGCAGCGCACGGAAACGCCGTTTACCTTCCCGCTGGAGCGATACCTATTTACCTACTTGCACTTTGACGTGCTTTCGAACTGCTAGTTTGGCGGGAGCAGGGACCGAGCAACGGGAGCTCACCCCGTCGCGGGGATTCGAAACGCCGACCTTCTGATCGGTAAGTCCTAGGCTCTGTGGTTTAACCCACAGCGCCACCCGCATTCCCTAAGGGTATGGTAGTTCTATCCCAATAAAAGTGCCATGAGTGCCAGCACAACCTAGCTGCCAAGAGCAGCAAAAAAAAAAAAAAAGGTGTTGTTGGTACTCTTTACCAGTGTGTGCAATCACTAAAACAAAAGAGCACACTGAATGAAGGCAAATTTTTACCTTTGTGCTAGTTTCTAGTTTCTGCACACACTTCTCTATCCTCCACCCAAGCAAGGAAGAGGCATTTTCATTGTTCAATGGCACCTTCCAGCCAGGCAAAAAAACTCAAGGAGCATCTGAAGAAGAGCTTTTCAGGGATGTGGCCTGGACAGGGCTGGATTACCCATTAAGCAAAATAAGCTTGTGTTTAGGGCCTCAAGGGAAAGTGGGGGGGGCACCACAGAAAGTTCTCATTGCTGGATTTTTAACATTAATAGTCACAAATTGCTCAGCTGAGCATTCGTTTTCTTGGCTAAAGTATATTAAAAATTCCAACAGAACAACTATGCAACAAGGTAGGCCGAATGCCTTATCTCTACTAAGTATAGAAGTAGATGCGTTACTTAAGATTGTTTTTGAGGATCTGATCAAAGACTTTGCAATTGGAAAAAGTAGGAGAAAAATAAATTGGAAGTATACAAAAATTAAGATCATTTTCCATCTTACTGTAGGTTTTGTTGCATTTCAAAAAATAAGTTTATTTTGTGGTTTATTATTTATATTTTGAATTAAATATATATGAGGGCACCAAAATCTTTTAAGGTTTTGAACCTCTAAATGTATTGATTGAGTCCTGGGCCTGGGAAAGTCACACAAGCCAGGAAAGAGGTCTAGAGCAGCATTTCTCATTTGAGGGCCATGTTGCCCCCTGGGGGCCCCAGAATATTCCAAGGGGGTCACAGATGAAAATCTAATAAATGAGGGCCACAGCATGAGATTAGGGGGGCACTGACTAGAGGGAAGTGAGAAGTGAAAAAAACAGAGAAGTAAGTGAGAAAAGAAAAAAGAAAACATTCATGGCATTTCCTATTTTATACTGTATTGGGTAGAAGCAGTTCTTAGTCAAGTGAATTATTTACTCAGCCTAAAATGGAATCACCTTAACAAAATGGACAGAGGTGATCTTTGGTTATCCTAGTTACACTTCAATCTAAAGCGTTAAAATATCAGCTTCAGTGACAGCTTAGGTATTTTCTTCCCTTATTCCTCTACATAAAAAATGTGCTACATTACTTATTTCAGCAAAATGTGCTTCTGAGCTCTAGGTGGTGTTGTATTACCTCACAAAACCAAAAATTTAGATCATTTGGTCTCTTATAAGAAACACAGAACTATGTTCCCCCTGCAAATACATGGGTTGTGAAGCTGGTTTTTTTAAAAAAGCAAGTTTAGATAAACCACAGTTTAAGGTTTCAAAATAGGTCACTATACCTTTTCTTCAAAACACTGCAACAAACCACAGGCACAATTTCAGTTTTTCTGTTTTAAAGCTTTGTTTCATTTTTTACTGGACTCTTGTTATATTTTGATACTATGTACTGACTTTCTGCTCGTGATTTTATGATTGCAATTCATATGAACTGCTTAGAGTAGTGGTAACCAATTAACTTAGTACAGAATACCACTTATTTTTTCAAAAGTCAAGCCATGGACCCCCTGCTTTTGAAAATTTTGGTATGTCTATGGTAGTTTTTCTTATGTGACAGACCCCTGGATGGATTACGTGGACCGCTTGTGGTCTGCAGACGACCAATTGTGAACCACTGGCTTAGAGATTTTGTAATATTAAGAAGTATAAGTTATTACAATGAATGGAAATGAAATAAATGATCATTTCAGATACAGTGGTACCTCGGGTTAAGTACTTAATTCGTTTCGGAGGTCCGTTCTTAACCTGAAACTGTTCTTAACCTGAAGCACCACTTTAGCTAATGGGGCCTGCCGCTGCCGCCATGCCACCGGAGCACTATTTCTGTTCTCATCCTGAAGCAAAGTTCTTAACCCGAGGTAATATTTCTGGGTTAGCGGAGTCTGTAACCTGAAGCGTATGTAACCCAAGGTACCACTGTACTTTGATCATTCCAGAATTTTAACCACCATATACTGTAGTCATTCTCATAATACTGGAGCTTGCAGGCAACCCATGCACTTGAGGGCTGGGTAATTTCAAACAGACAAAAAGAAGCACTGAATGTAGAGTACGTAGCTAAACTAGGGGAATTCACTCTCACAAGATATGATACAATTTGTGGGAGCAAATTATACAGTTTAACTATGGCCGCCAGATGGCTGCCAACTTGGATGGCTTTGACCAGATGCTTGGAAGTTGTGGCTGGATGGTTTTGTGGGAGCCGATTGAAACTAAATCCTTCAAAGACAGAGGTCCTATGGCTAGGTCGGGATGGCATGGGGATGAGGGACCAACTCCCTTCTCTTGCAGGGGCCCAATTAGTGCCAGTGCCTTCCGTTAAGAGTTTGGGTGTAATCCTTGATGCCTCCCTTTCCATGGAGGCACAGGTTACAGCAACAGCCAAGGCAACATTTGTCCACCTTCGCCGCATCAAGCAGTTGGTCCCTTACCTTTCCCGCCCCGACCTGGCCACAGTGATCCATGCGACGGTCATCTCCAGGCTGGACTACTGTAATTCGCTCTACGCGGGGCTGCCCTTGAAGCTGTCCCAGAAACTCCAGCGGGTACAGAATGCTGCAGCGAGGCTCCTCACGGGGTCTCTGCCATGGGAGCATATTCACCCAGTGCTTTTCAAGCTGCACTGGCTCCCAGTGGAGTACAGGGTCAGATTTAAGGTGCTGCTTTTGACCTTTAAAGCCCTTCACGGCCTAGGACCCTCGTACCTACGGGACCGCCTCACCCGGTATGCCCCACGGAGAGCCTCAAGGTCCATAAATAACAACACCCTAGTGGTCCCAGGCCCTAAGGAAGTTAGATTGGCCTCAACCAGAGCCAGGGCCTTTTCAACTCTGGTGGAACGCTCTGCCTCATGAGACCAGGGCCCTACAGGATCTGATTTCTTTCCGCAGGGCCTGTAAGACAGAGTTGTTCCGCCTGGCCTTTGGCTTGGAGCCAATTTGATTCCCTCCCTCCCTCTTTTTCTTTTTTCTTTTCCTTCTCCTCCTGCGATGAGGCTACATTTTAATATTTTAATGTTCCATTATTTTAATGTTGTATTTTAATTTTGTTTTTAAGTTGTAATCATTCATCTTGTTTTTATTATTGCTTGTAAGCTGCTCTGAGCCCGGCCTTGGCTGGGGAGGGCGGGGTATAAATAAAATATTATTATTATTATTATTATTAAAGGAAGCTGAGACAATTCAAGGAGAATACAGCAGCCAGGATGGCCAACATGGTGGTGCCCTCCAGATGTTGTTGAACCACAGTTCCCATCACCCCTGCCCACTGGTCATGCTGATGTGAATAGCAGTCCAGCAGTGTCCAGCAAGGGCACCATATTGGCTACTTGATAGCTGCATTCCAGCCAGTATCCAAGCCAGTTATGTAGCAGCAGCTGGGGACTGCAAGTGGGGAGAGTATTATTGCCCTTTTGTCATGCCTGTGGGCCTCTGGTAGGCCATTGTGAGGACAGAGTGCTAGATGATGACCATTTGGTTTGATTCAGCAGGGTTCTTATGTTTACACGGGGCAACTGCACAAAGAGGCAAATGTTCCAGGTTCTATAGTCCTGGTAAGGTCAGACTCTATATCCATCCAGTTAAGTAGAATCTACTCTCTGGGCGGCTGTCAACAGCACTCAAAGGTCTCAGCTAGAGGTGTTTCCCATTACCTAATGCATTATCCTTTTACCTGGGAAATGGAATGGATTGAACCTGTGGCCTTCCAGATGGAAAACTGGTGCTCTACCACTGAGCTACATTTATTTATTAATAAATAAATGTATACTGCAAATTTCAGAAACAATATCAAAAAAGTCTACAACAACTACATATATAATGCAAGAAAAAACACATATAAATTTAAAATCATAGTCCACCAGCTATTGCAGAAGATGTATTGTCTGCATAACCCTGGTGGCAGAGAAGAATTATCAGCAAATGTTTAAAAGTTAAAGCAGAAGATGTCTGCTGAATTTCTATCAGCAGAGTATTCCCACGGACTGGCCTGATGGCACTGGTTTTATGTTGATGTCAAGTAAGTCTCACCAATTCAGAAAGATGACAAACGATGCTCAGTGATTGAGCTGGGATAACCTAGACCTAAACCGTTCAGGACTTTGTAAAAGAATACAATGAATCTGAACTTGGCTCAGTAGACAGGCAGCCATTATGTATGTTTTAACAATAGCGTCACATGTTGTCAGCCATATGCCCCACCAGCAGTCTGGTCACTGGCTGAAACTTCTGGAACAGGTCCGAGGGCAGCCCCACACAGAGTGCATTGCAGTAATCATTGTGTTTTAGTGGTCAGGTTACATGATGCCTCCTATACCGGGTTCCTTCTATAAACCATGAAATTCCTAGCTGAAGCCACCAGAGTTCCCAAGATGATCCCACTCACCTGTATTTGATCGCCTTCTAATACCGAAGTCCCAACTTGAGGTAATGTCGACCGACTGGGAGTATACGTAACCCTGAGACTCGCCATTGCTGCCCTGCGTTTCTGAGCTGTTGTCCCCATTGGCCGAAGTGGGCTGGAATTTCTCCAGGTCGACATCGTGGTCAATCAGGACCAGTTCACACATCCCTGTGTCATCGCTGGTCACATGTGACTGTCGGATGTGAGCCAGGATAATGGTTGGATTGTCCAAGAAAGCCATCCTGCATCCCAAGGTCTTCCGCCTTCTACTATCTTCTTTGCTCCATGCTGAATTGTAAACCTTTCTACCTGGGAAACACAGCACACACACAGAGAACTTTAGAGAAAACCAAGGAATATGCCCAGGTTCTATTCATGGAGGGTTATAACATAAGAAGAGCCCTTCTGGATCAGACCAAAAGCCCATCTACAACCAGAATCCTCTTCTGGCCAACTAGGCACCTACAGGAAGCCACAAGCAGGACCTGAGTGCAACAGCAATCTCCCCACTTGTGATTCCCAGCAAGATTGTGGAGGTAGAACACAGCTACTGTGGCTGTTCACACCATCCTCCATGAGTTTGCCTAATCTGCTTTTAAAGCCATCCATATACATTGGTGGCCATTATTACATCTTGTGGGAGAAAATTCCATAGTTTAACTTTGCATGAAGAAGTGCTTTCTTATGTCACTTCTGAATCTTTTAACATTCAACCTTTTTAGATGGTTTCAATATCTAGCATTATGAGTGGGAGAAAAATTTCTCTCTATCCATTTTCTCCATACTGTGCATTATTTTATAGACCTCTATCACATCTCCTCTTACTCACTTGTTTTTCTAAACTAAAAATTCCTGAATCTTGCAGCTGTACCTCCTGGGGGAGTTGCTCCAACTCCTTAATCATTTTGGTTTTCCAGCCCTGCAATATCCTTTTCAAGGTGTGGTAACACAGGTGAATGCAGTCAGACCATTGGGTCCACCTAGCTCAGTACTGCTAACACTGACTGGCAGCAGCTCTCTAGTGCAGACAGGGAACAGAAGAGAAAGAGAAAGAGAGCTGCCACAAAAAAACCCAACCTGACACTTACTCAACACTTGCCAGCCTGGCACCCAAACCTCACACTGTGTTCTCAACTTGCTACCCAGGAATCTTCTCTCTCCCTTGCCTCTCTTTCCAAGCTCCACTGTTCACACCATCTGCTCCCACCTTCCATGACTTATTGCTGTTAAGCTGGCACCGAAACCATGAGAGAAAGGGGAAGAAAAGCCTGCTAGTGCAGTGACAAACTCAGCAGTATTTCTTCATCCACCAAAGACTCCCCTGAAGAAGGAAAGCAATCCCCAGTCCCCTCTGCCTAATTAGGTCCAGAAATGAAGGAGTTGTGATTCAATAAGCTGTTCCTTCCCGAAATCTGAATGTGCACTCCAGCTTCCCTTGCTCAGTGGAAGGGGCTTTAATTTAAAGAGAGGGATGGTGTCCCAGGGCAGATTTGATAGCTCTCACAGATGTTTAATGTCAGGTCTGGAAGACTCTCAGGGCTATCCACTGCACATGTGTTCAACTGGAGTTGTAGCACTTTGACACCTTTGGAGACCCATCCTATCTCATGCATTAAATGCTGAAAGGGACTACACCAGCTTGGAACTGAGGTAGAGCCTGACTGCTGGATCAGGCTAAAGGGCCATGTATTCCAGCATCCTGTTCTCACAGTGGCCCCCCCAGAGGCTATTCAGAAGCACATAGGCAGGATCTGAGCACAACAGTGCTTTAGATTCCCAGCAACTGGAATTCAGAGGCATACTACCTCCTACTATGGAGGAAGAACATAATAAGACACCTACTGTATCAGGCCAATGGCAAATCTAATCCAGTATCAACAGTGGGCAACCAGATACTGTTGGGAAGCCCACAAGCCAGATGGATGTCTCAGTTCCTGGGAGGGCTAACAGGGTTGGCTGTTTATGCCCGTGGTTCTACAGGGGTATAGAAACACAAAAATGCAGAATGTGGTGCTGCATGGAGAACTCAGCTTCTTGAGAATATCAAAGCTCTTTTCTCTCCCAAGGTTCTAGACCTTATGATCATGAACATGTATGCTTCTGAGTCTGTACCCTGAAGTGTCAGAAACCAGTCGGGTAGCTGACGATTTCCAGTCATTGAGGGACTAGAGCTCCCATGCTCTTCATTGCTCCTTGGCCCCTTTCACACAATTAGCCAGGCTAGAACAAAACATTACCCGAAGCTGTAAAAAGTGCAGCATTATACAAAATACAAGGGGGTGTCCAAGTTATTTAGCAACTGTGAAAAAAAATGCCCAAAATTAAAATCATACACCCAGAATTGCTAGGATACACAATTACACATACACAATGTAACAGGACATAGAATGCTCCCTGTTTCCCAATTCTCACACTTATAAATCAATCCCTCAAGCAGTGTTTGCAGAAAGAGGAAATAATTCTATGAAAGATACTGAAAATGAAAGAACTTTGGCTCTGCTGAGATACACACTTTATCAACGAAGCAAGCAACTTATAAATTGAGCAGTTGTAAAAATGGAAGCAGTCGCATGTGTGTGGAAGAGACACTGGAAAGCAGGCTCATACTGGGGACTGCAAAGCCACACACCATTTCCCACCCGGTGCACCTAAATCCCCCCGAAGACCCAAGTGCCTGGCAAACCCCTGCTGGGCCTGGCAGACCTAGCACTGTGACTACAGCATGAATATTTGTATTAAGTGGATGGAAGCTATTGAAAGCACCTTATTTCAAGGGTGACAAGCCTACTCTATAGACACAGACACCAGAGCCGTTCAAGTAGAAAAGCTGAATTGGATTTTTACAGACTCACAGGCTCTTCACTATCTCCTTCTGATTTGGAAGAGGAAGAGCTGCTGATAAATGAAAGTCTGTGTTTTGTTTTTAAAGGAGACAAGCCTAGTTCAGACGTAAGAGCAAACCACAATTTGTCCTTACAAGCATGAGCTGATACCAGTCTTTGGCTCACATGCAAGGGGTGGAGTTTTAAAGAGTCTTTTCCTATCTTGCTCCTTGTTTTGTCTGATTTTGGAGAAACTTTGGTTTGTAAAAGAAGCAGTTCATTAACAATCCAGGGTACCAAACCAGGATCAGAATGCATCATTTCCTATTAACTTCATGCTATTTTTTAAAAGGTTACAAACCTTTAAAATAAAGGAATTGTTTCAGGCAAATCATTATTGTAAGAGCAGTCCAGCAGAATGAAGAATTACCTACTCTGGCATTCAGTTGCCAGTACTGACCAGCCAGATGCTTCTGCAGAGCTTTCCAAGTGTGGCATGAAGGCAAATGTCTCATTGGCTGTTTGGCATTCATAAGTATGTTCCCTTTGAACATGCACGTTCCATCTAACTACTGTGGACAATGACTGTACAAAGCCACAATGACTATGTTCAGCCTCCATTGTAGGAAGCAGTTACCCTCTAAACACAAGTTGCTGGGAATCACAAGTGGGGAGAGTGCTTTTGCACTAAGGTCCTGCTTTTGGGCTTCCCATTGGGACATCTGGTTGGCCACTGTGAGAAAAGGATGCTGGAACTGATGGGAAGAACTTTCTGAAAGTAAGAGCTGTTTGACAGTGGAACAGACTACCTTGGGAGGTGGTGGATTCTCCTTCCTTGGAGGTTTTTAAGCAGACACTGCATGGCCAACTGTCATGGAAGCTTTAGTTGAGTTTCTTGCATTGCAGGGGGTTGAGCTAGATGACTCTTGGGATCCCTTCCAACTCTACAATTCTTTGATTATATGACAAACAATGGTGACACATTAGCCACAAGCAGTCTGGCCACCGCATTTTGCACCAGCTGGATCTTCTGGAGCCATTCCAACAGCAGTCTCACATAGGGTGCATTACAGTAATCCAGCCTCGAGGTTACGAATGCATGGACTGCATTAGTCAGACCTCCTCCACCAGGTTTCCACCATAGCGATGATAGTAGACGGGCAGCAAGTGCAGATGCTTTAACAATGGTGTCACATACTGTGACTTAGTGAAAGGCAGAGAGGCAGCTTCCTATCTATGCCAACTCCCTTCCAAATCACCAGCCCTAATAATAAAGAATTCAGGACACTTAAGTTAACCATTCACATCAATGTGGCCTGAGAATGGAGAAGCTATGTCCAGTCAGCACAGGCAGGCAGCCCTCCCTGTGTTGCCATTTTGAGATAAGAGATTTATTTGCGGGGGGGGGGGGGGGGAGAAGGTGCTACCTGCTCAGCATTTGCCGGCACTGAGAACTTCAATAAAGTCTAAAGCACCTCAAAGGCCAGGAATGGGAAAAATAAAATAAAACAAACCGCCAAACTCCCCATCAAAAATTACTACTGCCCCATCAATATGTCATATAAATGCTGGTATGTTAATTGTGTATTTATAAGATTGTTAATGGTTAGTTAATTTACCTCCCACACTATTATTGTACTTGAAAATGATTTAATGTCTGCCGAGGGAGTTAACAACATGTTAACGGCAGATGCAGTGGCTTATTTATTTATTTATCTTAATCTTTCCATGCTGAACCCCGACTTCAGGATGCTTAACTGCTCTGGGCTTTCTTGCTAGGTTTCTCACAAATAGCTTGGCTTTCTTTCAGCTGCAAGGGAGTCAAGGGGACAAAAACAAAACTATTCAGCTTTGATAGTCGGATGGAAATGCAGCCCACCTCTGCTTACCAGATGTTTGGGACAAAACAAACAGAAGATGTCCATCAACCTATGGGACTGCCTCCCCTCATTATCCCTGCCCGGCAATTGTGCTGCTCAGGTGGGGCATTGTTAGAACCACATGCCCCAAAAGTGGTTTTAGTTTCCAAGCTCAATTCAAAATGCTGGTTTTGACCCATAAAGTCTTAAGTGGTTCAAGACTCTGGGACCCCATACAAGTTGACAAGGACCCTGCAATGATGACCTAGAGCACTTCTCCGTGTTACCCCTCTATGGAAGGTCCAGAGGGTGGCATCCAGCCCACCCCCTGCATGCAGAATGCTCTCCCCAGGGAGGCACACCTGGTACCATCTTCATTCAGCTTTAGGCAACAAGCAAATACTTTTCTCTTTCCCCAGGATTTTGGCTCTTAATTTGAAGGGTGGCATTGAGATCTTTTTTAGTGAGAATTTTATTTAGTTGTGGTTTTTAGCCTTTTTTCTGTATTGCTGTGATTTCATACTTTTATTGTGGTTTTTATTGGTTTTAGCGTAAGTCGTTTTAGGTTACTTTGGAAGAAAACTGACTAACAAATATAGTTAATAGTAATAACAGAGACAGGGCTTTTAGTGTTGCAGCTGTAGCCTTCTAGAATTAGTTATGAACTAAAAATAGACAAGGGCCTAGCGTCTTGATATTTAGGAGTCTATTGAGCACATTTTCTCTGTTTGCTTAAGAAAGCTTTCCCTGAAGCATGACCCAGTCATTTTATGGAATAATGTGGTGGCCTGGGAATCTGATTCAGAGGCTGAACCTGAGGAATCCCAGCCTGCACAGGAGTCCCCGCCTCCAGGGTCGGCTGAGCCAGGGCAGGGGCTTGAATCTGAAGGGCCCTCACCTGTGCTGGATCCTCAGGAGCAGACACCAGCTGAATCCGCTCTCTGGTTCCAGAGGTGATTGAGGACCCATTGCCTGCAGGTGCTCCTCTCCCAGCCCTGTCAGGAGAAGGTGAGGTTGCCTCCTGAGTTCCTGACCACGCCCGACTCCTCGCTTTGGACCTCGCTTCGCCCCTGATGGACAGCCTCCTTACCCTCGACCTAGGACTGGACTTAGACCATGCCGCAAGGTAAACCCCCCCCCAACCCCGGGGCCAGCACAAATAATAACTGTTCAACTGCATATATGGTTTTGTTGTCTTTAGTTAAATGAGCCTATGGGGTTTTTTGTATTTTATCTTTTTACACTGCATTGATAATATTTGGTTATGAAGTGGTTTATAAATCTGCAAATTACTATGTAACTAAATCATGCCCTGCCTTGTGGTGCCTTGGCTATGTCGTCTGATACAAAGCCAGGCTAGTTTGGTCTGACCCAGTAAGGCAGCCCTTTTATTTTTATTTTGGAACTTTCATCAGACAAAAGCTTTGATATTTAAGCACTGGGAGGGGAAGTGATCCATAGCACTAATAATAATAATAATAATAATAATAACAACAACAGCCCTGCCTGAACCTATGTTGCACCAGCAATTTGTTTTTGGGGAATGGAAGTTATCAATGACTGCATCATCACAAAGACAGAAGCTTTGTGACATTATACGAGTGTTGCAGGTCGACACAATCAAAAGCTGGTTGGCTACAAACAGAAATTGGAATTTGAAAAATAATTCCTTTCCTCCTTTTATTTCTCTTCAAATTGTAGCCTCTGGTCCCATGTGTTCAAAGAAAGTAAATCTGGATCCAGCTGTATCTGCTGGGCCATTAGTAAAGAATTATATTTTTTTGTGGGGAGGGATATGTACTTTTCTTTATACATGCATCGGTTTTGAAAGAGGTGTCACGTGAGCACAACACAATTATCACTATCTCAAAAATACAGCAGGCAAGGAGAACAAAACACGTTTATGTAAGTTAAAGGGTACCAATTCTGGATGCGGAACACCTCCTTTTAAATACAGGTTTGTGGTTTTACATCAGTGCCTTCAGTGTTAATCACATGACCAAGAATGACTACAAAACAGTGGCAGTGGAAGAGCAACAGTAGTGTGTTAATGCTAAGCAATGGTTTGTTTAGCTTAACTATGGTTTGTCTGAAAAGTCAAGCCCAGCCCAGCAGACTAATGAAGATTTGTTTTCTACCAGCAAACCACAATGTGGAAATATGGTTTATTATTGGCTTGTGAATCATGACAAGCTTTAAGCTATAGCTTAGTGCTATGTCTAAAACCAACAGCACCCATCACTGGTGCTCATGAAAGTATAACAACAGCATGAGGCAAGTGAGGCTGGAAGCAAACAAACCTCATTTGCACATTTGTGAGATGGCTCAAATCATGGCTTTAGGGTCATGTGTGAATGCAGTCAGTGGTTAAGAGCAAAGCAGCGCTGTGTGCAAATTTCACCTCACCGAGAGGCCTTCAGCAAGCCACTCTCTCTAGAGGCCTCAATGCCTGCCGTCCCCCATCTGAAATGTGGGGAGAATAAAACTGACTGAGTTGCTGTAAGAACTACATAGAAACTAGCTCAGTTCAGCAGCCAAATACAAGCTCTCTCCCAACACAGCCTGCCTTTTATACTTGTGATTTGGCTTGCCTTGAGGATCAGTGAGAGTTGGGGCAAAAATTCCTTAATAAACAAAACAAATGAATGCCTGGCTGTCCATTAGTACATATATAAAGCTGAAAATGTAGCACTGGCTATTAGAACATGGGTGGTAAGAGAGGAATATCTCCCTGTCAAGAATCACCCACTCCCCAAAAACTGATATTCAGTGGTAGACTGCGTCAGATGCTGGAAGGAGTATGTCGCTGTCATGACTAATAGCTATGAAGACCATTGGTGGTGTGTTTTGCTGCTGTTTTCTTAGGTTTTTTATGGGCTATTGGGTGGCTTTGATTGAAATGCATTGCTATTTTTTCTGATTTTGTCTATGTTTCCAAATGTTGTAAGCCACATGGAAATGCCTTATGTTTCTAAACAATGAATGGTGGCATAGTGGTGGTATAGTGGCTGGAGTATCAGATTAGAACCTGAGAGACCTGGGTTGAAATCCCTGCTTAGCCAAGAAACTCACTAGGGTGGCCTAGGGCCAGTCAGCATAACCTACCTCACAGGGTTGTTGTGAGGATCAAATTGGGAGAAATAGTATCATGTATGCTACCTTGGGCTCCTTGGAGGAAAGGAGAGAAATAAATAACAACAAAAATGTTTGTACTAGACAAGAATCCTCCATACCTGAGAGTGGTGAACAAGAGGGAGAAATGTAAACACATCAGAGCAAGGGATGAGACAAATTGTGCAATTATAGGAACTAGATACAGACTACCTACTTAAAAGAACTGTTGAGCTTGAGCCTTATCCCAAGTCAGACCACCGGTTCAGATAGTCCAGTTTTGTCTACCAGAGCAGTGACTCTCAGAGGTTTCAGGGAGAGGAGGGTCTATCTCAACCCTTTCCCCTAAGATGCTTTTTAACTGAAGATGCTATAACTTGAACCTGGGACTTTCTCCATGCAAAACTGAGCTATGCCCCTTCACTATGTTCCAACTCCTACATATCTGAGAGACAGAGGAAGGAAGGAAGGAAGGAAGGAAGGAAGGGAGGGAGGGAGGGAGGGAGGGAGGGAGGGAGGGAGGGGGGAGGGGAGGGGAGGGGGAGAGGAAGGAAGTCACCAATTTAATACATTTGTTTTAAAAGAAAACTTTTGAAAACAGCCTTAGAAATTGTAAAGCAGGAAAAAATGACTGTGCATAGATGTCTTTCAAAAACAGAATTGTAATCTACCACTGAAGATATTAGAGTCAACCAACTTTTATTTTTAATCAATTGGCTAAACAATTACAACTGAACACATTTGCTTGGGGTGGGGAAGTGAGCAGGTCCCATCTTAATCACTTTTACTAACTCTTTGAATCAGCTCAGTGTTGTAACTCCCAAAGAATCTTTTGTGAGTTCAGGGTCCCATAAATCTATTTGAACAGCTGTGGTTTGTTGACTGCCCAAAATCTACTTTTGCTGTCATAGGTGTACAGCAAACTAGTCAGTCAAACTGCAATGCTTTATTTACTGAGTTTGAGGATCAAGGAATACCACACAACCTCAGGTATTATATACCCCACCCCCCCATACATATATATACACACACCTACCTCTATTGCTTGTCCCCATCTTGTGGGAGCTTTGCTTGTCAATAAAGGAACTCCTTAGATCAACAGAGTTATCCTCCCATCAATATTTTAAGCAAATAAATAAGTATTTGGCTTGGGGGGGTGGGGGAGGGAGAAAATTGCAGCACTTATAAATTAGGCCAGACAAATCCGTTTCTCGACTCCCGCCTGCAAAGAGCATTCTATCAATATAGCGAAATGCTAATCTCCTAATTAACAACCTAATTAGGTAATTATGGCTTTGCAGAGGGACGCCTAAATGAAATATGACAACATGGTCACCTCTTTATATGGCACCTGTGGGCCTTTTCAGCTGTCACTGTGAAGAGTGCAATATCAATTGGAACAGATGACAAAGCAGTGTCATTTTTCATTCTGATATTGCACTGAACAGTACAGGATGGGAACAGTTTGCAAAGAGAGAGAGAGAGAATCTTGTCTGATTTAAATGTGTAGGAGGCAGCTTGCTTAATTATGTTTAAACCACCAAGAACAGGATGAAATTGTGCATAGTGGCAGGACCGGATAAGGCATTGGGATATCACCATCACTACCATCACATTAGTATCCTGACCTGCTTTTCGAAGAGTGCATGGTGGTGTTTGTAGGATCCCCCACAGTATGACCTCACAAATAACCTGCAAGGTAGGCTAGGCTGAAAGCCTCATGGCTGAGCTGGATAGAAGCCCAGGTCTCCCCATTCAAGTCTAGCTAGTACATCACAAAGGCTCACATTTACAATCCCATACAATACTTATTTTGATATTTACCGTATATCCTGGCTGGTAACCTTCCTATTCATACTCATTAGACCAGGGGTTGCCAACCTAATGCCTGTAAAGGCTTTCCTGGGTTCTTCAGAGTCTTAAGCTTTCATTTTTTAAAAGAGGTCAGCCTCTATCTCTCCCAGAAAGGAAGTTATGTGGCAAAATGTGCAGGTACTGTATCTTATAAGTGATTACTGTATAATGAGAGTGTGATATGGCCACCTTGTACATTCTTATTAGTGCTGCAGAATGCTCTCTGTTGCTATTAGATAGTAACACTATCAGTGTGTGTGTGTGTGTGTGTGTGTGTGAGAGAGAGAGAGAGAGAGAGAGAGAGAAATCAGTATCACACTAATGCATGATTTCCATAATCAAAACCAGCAGAAAATAGCTGACTTTCCATAGTAAACATAAAGTTGTCAGGGGTGGTTGTCTCTTTTACTTCATGTTATGCCATGCTACCTATGGCAGCCATTTTGTGACTAGCATCCACAGCACTCTTCCAAAATTCAAAATGTGCCAACTTGTTCAAAAAACGCCAGCACAAGATTGACAGTCAAGGATCATGTAGTGAGCTTCAAGGGATTTGAATATATGAAGCTGCCTTACAGTTGTTATGCCCAGTACAGTCTGCTCTGACTGGCAGTGACTCCCCAGGTTCTTAGGAAAAGAAACTTATCCAGAACGCAGCTGCCAGACTAGTGACTGGGAACAGCCGCCAGGACCATGTAACACCAGTCTTAAAGGATCTACATTGGCTTCCTGTACGTTTCTGAGCACAATTCAAAGTGTTGGTGTTGACCTTGAAAGCCCTAAACGGCTTTGGCCCTGTATATCTGAAGTCTTCAGCCACATCATTCAGCCTGGACACTGATATCTAGCTCTGAAGGCCTTCTGGTGGTTCTCTCACTGAGAAAAGTGAGGTTACAAGGAACCAGACAGAGGGCCTTCTCGGTAGTCGTGCCCGCCCTGTGGAATGTCCTCCCGTCAGATGTCAAGGAAATAAACAACTATCTGGCTTTTAGAAGACAGCTAAAGGCAACCCTGTTCAGGGAAGTTTTTAATGTTTGATGTCATATTGTGCTTTAATTTGTTTGAAGCTGCCCAGAGTGGTTGGGGCAACCTGGTCAGATGGGCAGCATATAAATAATAAGTGATTATTATTTATTACTGGCTGACCACTGTGAGAACAGGATGCTGGACTAGATAGGCTGTTGGCCTGAACTAGCTGGCTCTTCTTATGTTCCCACACCTGTTACTCAAGTTACTTTTAAGATGAAACACCAGGGATTGGTCATGAGACCTTCTGTGTGCAAAGGAGGCTCCAAGACGTGAACTTGGTGCGAATGAACAGAATGTAAAAGCATTTGCAGCGAGGGATGACAGAGAGTACCAATAGAATCAGAAAAGGATATGCAGTCCACATATTTGTCTGTGGTTGGGAACTGAAGTAAGTCGAGAATACGATTGGTATTTGTTCACTTCATCGCCATTGAGTTTTTAAAGTCAATAAGAAATATGCAATTCATTACTGTAACATTTTGACGTTGCCTTAAGACTGATTTAATGTATGTTACATAACACACCTAAAGAGTTACATAACTTACATTAAATAGCAGACAGCAGGATGAATGATGTAGTATTTGGCAGAAATAGAACTGTAGTGGAAGGAAAACATGCTGTTTGTGATTAACACAGGCTAAAAGGTAAACTGTTGCCTTGTTACACCCCTAGCTGCAGTCATTGATCCAGGACTGGGGAAGTTTTAGCCCTCCAGCTGTTGCTGGACTACAACTTCCATCAGCCCCAGGGTAATGCGAGTTGTAGTTCAGCAAAACTGGAGAGCCAAAGATTCCCCACACCACCTTTGATACATGTGCTGGTGTATCAAATGGCTAAGAATGGCTATTTCAAGTTCTATCTTGTTTAAATTAAGGGTGGGGAACTTCTGGCTCATCAGATGTTTCTGGACAAAAACTTCTATCACCCCTGGGGCTGATGGGAGGTGGAGTCTAGCAACATCTGGAGGGCAACAGGTTAGCCTTCACATGTCCCTCAGAGGAGATCATCACTTAATCATTAACTCCAGTTTGAAGCATCAGACCAGCTGTGCTGACCTCACACACCGAGGTACACAACACAGGGCTCCCCGCAATACCAAGGGAAAAGCTTGCATTGAAGCAAGAGCTAGACAGCACATCTGTGGGCAGGAGCAGCAATGACTTAAAGCACCTGACTTGGAAATTACACACACAAACCTTGGCTTGAAAGCTGTCTGACATCACCATACTAAACCACTGAAGAGCAGAGAGAGGGTGCTCTCAGTTTCTCCCTGGAAATTTTGGCCCAAAAATGTGCTGAAGAGTTCAGCAAACAAGCCAAGCCCAGACACCTTTTCTGAAAATTACTTGCAGTGGAAAATAGTGGAATCTAGGTCGGAAAACAAGGACAGACATTAAACGGCTCGCACTGGTAACACTCTAAAAAACTATGCTGCTTCGGACTCCAGCACCATTTCACACTAACTGTGCTCCAGGTGCAAGACAATGAACAGCTAGGCAAGTGACACTGGCCCTACTACCAAGACAAGACTGTGTGTGTTTTTGCATGTGTATCACCACACTGAGGTGAGCAAAACTCAGTGCCAAACAAAAAAAGGAATCCTGCAACATGTCCTAATTACGGTCGTACCTTGGTTTTCGAATTTCCATTCTGGAAGTCCATTCAACTTCGGAAAATGTTCGAAAACAGCTTCCGACTGGCTGCAGGAGCTTCCTGCACTTAACTGGAAGCCACGTTGGATGTTCGGCTTCCAAAAAACGTCTGCAAACCAAAACACTCACTTCTAGGTTTGTGGCGTTTGGGAGCCCAAACATATGAGTAACAAGGCATTTGAGAACCAAGGTATGACTGTATTCAAATTTTCATCCACAAACTTATTGAACACATCATGCTTAAAACTAGCTACAGGGCAAGGTGAGAAGCAATGCTGGGGGGTTGGGGTTGGGTGCAGAGGTCAAAGCTCTATCCCCTGAACCCAGGAAATCATATTCAGTTTCCCCCGGGTTGTGACGATTTCTTCAGCTACATACTTATATATATTGCTTCTATATCCTTCCCATGCCAGGTACGGTCAACAGACCATTTGTGAGAGTGCAGGCTCTCCATGTTTCTTGTATCGTCTACTTTTGGATTGAAATAGTATAAGATTTTTGCCTGCTTTTTCCCTGGGGGCGTTTCTGCAGCTTGTGTAAGAGAAATTCCCAGTTCTTTATAACTCTGTCTTGTGAGTACCATCCCCGGACTAGATTTGGCTTACTTTATTCTGCCCGTATATTTGAAGGCTTTGTTTGAAGGAAACTCGGAGTGTTGTAATTAGCCGCAGTTTTAGATAACCTTGAGTTGTTTTGGAAGGCTTCAGCGGGATTTCAAAGGGGCTTTCGAAGAGCCTCAAAGGAAGGGAGGATGTTTAAAATGTGGTCCAGCAACTCCCGGAGTCCTTATCTGGCTGAGATATAAGCTCGTTTGCCGGGAGTGTGTCTTGTATTATTTGTTAAAAGCTCCTACTCACTCTGCTGAGGCTCACAGGAGACTTGCTTCAGGCACCATCTTCTTCAGCCTCCTTTATGGCTGCTTCTGCCTATATATTTACTTATAAGCTCATAGCCATATGCCTATTTTCCTAGTTTGGCTTTCCTTTAAAAAGTGAAAGGCAAAACTCTCAGGGCTCCTTTTTCAGAGGAAGCAGCAGCAGCAGCATTTACATCCCACTCTTTCTCCAGTAACCTCAAAGTGGCAGTGAATATGTATACAGGCTACTACTCCATTTTATCTTCACAGCAACAGTGTGAGGTAGGCCAGGCCAAGCAGCCATTTGAGCACAAAGCTTTCCAGCATTGTCACTGCTATGCCATACTGACTCTCCCATGTTTCCCAGAGACTCCAACTAGGAGTGTGGGTACATGCTCCTAGCCTTGGCTGCATTTATTTATAATATTCCACCTTTCCTCCAAGGGGCTCAAGACAGAATACAACACCTCCCCCTTTCCCATTATATCCTCACAACAACCCTGTGAGGTAGGTTGGGCTGAGAGAGTGCTATTTCCTGGACCAACAGGAAGAGAAAGAAAGGCACAAGGTCTTTCACTTGGCTCACACTTTGAAGATGTCTGGAAGAAGCAAGGGTGATTCCTACAACTTCCAAAAAAATTTCTAGACTAACATGGGAAGACACTGTCCCCTTCTCTGAAGGCAAGACAACAGAGTACTTGAGAGCAGGCTAAAATGTGGGGAACATTGAAGAACACTCACAGCATACCAATAGACAAACGGTAGGCTTGACTATGCTGGCCACATAAGGATGCTTTTGAATTTGTTTTTGTCACCCCACCCTAAATATTTATCTATCATTTACACTTATTCTAGAGATTTTAACTTTTATTAGTCAACATCTGTGGCTTTAATTAATTAATTGCTGGGGTTAATGTTGCCTTCCAGTAATGAAATACTAAGAGCACCACCTGATACCACCCACTGGCCATAAAACCAACACATGTCAGCAACTTTATACAACAAAATGAACACCCCAAAACACTAATGTACGGAACCATATCCAATTTGTACATACAACAAATGTGAAGGCCTTGTGGGTATGTTTCCACTGGTATCACAAATACTGGTAAGCCTTTATTTGCTACCTTTTCCAAGCAAGCATTCATTGAAATATATGTGTGACAACCAACACACAAAACATGTGCTTAATTCCTCTGCAGAAGTGTTTTTCCATGTACGGAGCTTGTACTAACATGAACGCCCCTTGCAACTTTTATCACAGCTGCCAGTTGCCCCTGTGGTTTCAGGAGCATGCAACAGGAGAGTCTGGTCCCGAACACTGGGCAGTGGGCCAGCCGTTGCCGTGAGCCTCTTTCCTCCTTCAAAGCAAGAAGTCCCATCACAGGCTCCTAACACAGAGAGTGGAGACTGTCATGTGTTAAAAACAGGGATGGGCAAATTGAAGGCGAGATTCAAGGGCTTTGCAATGGGGGAGTTTTAACTTGATTTAAGTAGCTTCAAAAGGGAGGGGAGATTTGAAAGTCCACCTGACAGCTCCCGGAGTCTTTTACTGATAAAAGTTGGCAGTTATTTTCATGGTTGAGCCTTTTTATCAGGGTAATTTGATAATTAGAGCTCCTCCTCACACAGAAGACTCAGTGGAGACTTGATCCGGTGCCATAATCTCCTGGCTATTTTATTATTGCGTGTTACCTACTTACTTTCTGATGTGGGTAAGGGGTGCGCAGCCAGCTCCCAATGTTCTGTCACACTTGAATGTGAACAGAAATAAAACTCTAGAAAGGTGTTGTGCAGATGAAGAGGCAGGACTGTGTGAATTAGGAGCTAGTGGTAGAGTGCAGGTTTAACCACCAATTTTTCCTCCTCATATGCAAATAGCCTCTCTAGGAGCAGATGGCAACAGAAGGCACTGCAGTTGACCACACAACTGTATCTAACGTTAGTCCTGCTCAGAGTAGACCCACTGAAATTGATGGACATATCTAACTTCAGTGCATTCATTTCAGTGGGTCTTCTCTGAGTATAACTTAGTTGGATACAACACAGGGTGCCCTGAGCCTTAAGAACAGGAAATACACAGTGCAATATGTCTCTGTACACCCTTCCAAAATGCCATCCCTCTCCTTATGTAGAGAGGAAAGATCATAGGTCAATGGCAAAGCAATTTATTTGCATGTACTTTGAGCACAATGTTTTTGTGGACACAAGAAGAGCCCTGATGTATCAGGCCAAAGGCCCATCTAAGCCAGCATCTTGTTCTCATAGTGGCCAATCAGATGCCTACGGGAAGCGCATTTCCCACATGTGGTTTCCAATAACTGTTACTCAGTAGCATATAGCCTCCAACCATGGAAGCAGGGCATAGCTGGGATATAAGTGCAATAATAATTTACAGTTTAAAATATATAAACAGCACATAATAAAGCAAATACCAATTCTAAACTACATAATTTTCACAACAAAGCAGCTAACAGCTATATCTTCTCTTCAAGCACCCTTGCAAACACAACACAAATTCCCACCTGATATTTAACAACCCTAATAAATAATTTTAAAATATCAGAGCACAGATTACTGATGCCAAGTCCTCCAAATCCAATTAGGGGTGTAACTGGGTTACCTAAGCAAAGTACCATGAGACTCTATACCATGAGACCGCTTAACAACAATTGATCCAACTCCAGTAGATCTAGTGAAAATAACGAACATTGTTAACTAGGATTTATTAATTTCAATTGAGTAGAACTTATTTGGCAACAACCCTTGATCCTTCAGATGGGGTGCAACAACCCCCCTCCTGGTTCCAGCTGAACTGAGACTGAGGAACCACCTGCTAATGGAGTCAGTGTCTTGTATGGATTAAATCCCATCTTCAATATTCTAAATTGAGATTATCTACAAAAGATTTCTTGGTTTAGCCAAAAAAAGTAAGGGGGGGGGGGAGTGACAGCACAACCCTACACATGCCCACCCAGAAGCTCCATGGAGTTCCACAGGGCTTACTCACAAGTAAATGGGTACACAACTGCAGCCTAAGTGAAAACACAATGGAAAGCTTGACCAGATGGGCACTGGATGCAATCCAGTAGGGCTCCCCTTAAGTGCTTACAGATCAATGGTGAACACAGTGCCCTCCAGATCCTGCTGAACTTCAACTCCTATCATCCCCAGCCAACATGACCAATGGTCAAGGATGCCGAGGGTTCCAAGTCCAACAACATCTGGAGGATACCCAATTGACAAACACAGCTCAGAGGCAGAGCTACGTGCACCGCCTAACAAAACGCTGCAGGTTCAATCTCCGACATCTCCTGTCACGAGTCGAGTGGTGGCAAAGACCACTGACAGGGACCCTCCATAGAGCTGCTGCCAGCCAGAGGAGACAACGCTGAGCTCGATGGACGAACAGCCTGACCTGATTTAAGGCGTACACCTCTGGAAGATTGTGCTGTTTTTTAAAACTGCACGTCGTTTTAAATCCCAGCAGAAAGTTGCCGGAAAGCAGCAGACCCGGGCTGGTGCCACGGAGGTTGCAGAGGCTGGGACCGCATCCTTGACCAGTGACAACCCGGCGGGGAGAGCGGGCGAGAGGAACAGGAGGCACAGGACCCGACACCTCAGCGCCGACACCTGGGTTCCCTCCGAAGGGGCGGCGCACAGGTGGGAGAGTGGGCGGGACCGGTAGCCAGGACTCCTGGGTCCCCCTGCGAAGAGAAAGGGGAATCTTGTGAGGGGCACTGAGACCGGACCCCGGGACCCCGCTCCCCACTTACGGGCCTGGCGGGCGCCGCCGCTCCCTTCCCTCGGGGCTGAGTCCCTCGTCCTACTGCCCCCGCAGAGGAAGAGGGCGGAGGGTGTGAGGGGCGCGGAGGGTGGGGGCTCCGCCAGGAGACGGAGCAGCCGCTTCCGGGGCCACAGGAGACGCCTCTGACGCCAAGAGTCAGTAACAGACGTCCTAACCCGGAAGCGGTGGCTCCTCCATTCGGAAGTGACAGGAACTAAAGGAAAGCGAGGCCGGCCGCCCGCCGAGTTCTCTACGCATGCTCTTCATCATCATCGGGTGAGGAAGGAGGGGTAGGAATCCAGAAGAGACAGAGATAGAGATACAGAACACCGCGTCCTGCGTATGCGCCGAAAAACTCTTGCCTCTGGAGGGCTGGGTCCTGGGTCCTAGCGCGCTCCTGCACTTCACTAGCTTCCCACCCTCCCTGTTTTCGGGCCACGCTATGTATGGTTCTTTGACTCGTAGTGAAGGAAATGGGACCTGGGTTATTCTGCGAGCAATCAGAGCAGGTCTCAGATAATAAGCTTGCTTTCCGGGGCTTACGGTTTTCTTACAAGTAACAAGAACTCCTTTTGAGCTTGTGCAAAGTGCATGTCTTTACACGACACGAGTCACCACAACTAGCCAATCGAATCTTGGGACATTAAAGCAAGGTCAGAGGGGCATGGCTTTCTGGAGAGGCTAGAACCCTGCACTTCTTATTCCAATATTAAGCTTTATTCATGTGATAAGGTGTAATGGCACTGGATTCTTTCTACACGCCATACTAAGCGCTACAGAAGTACAGGTACCGAACATGTGTTTCCCTTCGCGTATGAGAACACCACCTGAGAAAGTTCGCTTTGCTGCAAAGCTATTAAAGATGCAAGAGCCCTACTTCTCAGAATATATTAGAGCTGAATTAATTCTACTACTTTTTTTATATGTAGGAATGCCATACAGCATGTATGTTTTCTTCGCTATTTAATCCTCAAAACAACCATGGTAAGTAGTTGAGTCTGAAAGACAGATACAGTGGTACCTCGGTTTACGAACTTAATCTGTTTCTGAAGTCCGTTCTTAAACCAAATCTGTTCTTAAATCAAGGCACGCTTTCCCTAATAAGGCCTCCCGCCGCCAGTGCCCTTCCACCATTCGGTTTCCGTTTGTAGCCTGAGGTAAACTTCGCAAACCAGAACACTACTTCCGGTTTTGCAGAGTTTGTGAACCGAATAGTTCGTAAGCAGGACTGTTCTTAAACCAAGGTACCACTGTACTGGCCCAAAGTTACCCAGTGAGCTTTGTGAATGAATGAGGGTTTGAAGTAAGGTCTTCAGGGCCTTAGTCCAGTACTCTAAAGTTCACTGCACTGGTGCCCCCCCCTCTCCCTTTCCTGAGTCTCCACTTTATTTTAAATGCAAGCAATGCTTTCCCTTCTACTTATGCAGTTCAAAGGGAAAGAACATGCTGGCTGCTCCTTTATTCAGTGAGAAGTAAATCTACAATCATTGTACCGCCGTACGAGTGCAAAAGTAGTCAAATAATTGATAAGAAGAAGAAGAAAAAGAGTTTGGATTTGATTTCCTGCTTTATCACTACCCAAAGGAGTCTCAAAGCGGCTAACATTCTCCTTTCCCTTCCTCCCCAACAAACGCTCTTTGAGGCGAGTGTGGCTGAGAGACTTCAGAGAAGTGTGACTGGCCCAAGGTCACCCAGCAGCTGCATGTGGAGGAGCGGGGACGCGAACCCGGATCACCAGATTATGAGTCCACCACTCTTAACCACTACACCACACTGGCTCTCACTAGCACCTGGTGCTAGTTTATAAAGTGTATAGTTACAGAATCATAGAATTGTAGAGTTGGAAGGGACTCCTGGGATCATCTAGTCTAACCTTGCCATGCAGGAATCACAACCAAAGATTCTATGACCGAAGGCCATCAACTCTGCTTAGAAACCTCCAATAAAGGAGAGTTTACCACTTTATGAGGTAGTTTATTTCATTGTCAAACACTTTCAAAAAGTATTTAAATAACTAAGCAGAGTCATATCAGACTGCTTGTAATTCTGTGTGCTCCTATCTTAGTATGTACTGGTACTTCCTGTAAAACACAAATACAAAATTTCTGGATAAAGGCCTATTTCAGAAATGGAGAACCTGCAGTTACTGCTGGACTACCAAAAGCCCCAGCCAGCATGACCAATGGTCAGGAATTATGAGAGTTGTAGACCAGCAGCATCTAGAGAGGGCGACAGGTTCCCAACCCCTGCTCTAGCTAGAGATAAATTGATTTACCATACATTATAACTATCACATTCCTGGCTGAGATCCTACACATGTCTAACTGATTTCAACATGACTTTGTTGTTGTTTAGTCGTTAGTTGTGTCCGACTCTTCGTGACCCCATGGACCAGAGCATGCCAGGCTCTTCCACTGCCTCCCGCAGTTTGGTCAAACTCATGTTCGTAGCTTCCAGAACACTGTCCAACCATCTCGTCCTCTGTCGTCCCCTTCTCCTTGTGCCCTCAATCTTTCCCAACATCAGGGTCTTTTCTAGGGAGTCTTCTCTTCTCATGAGGTGGCCAAAGTATTGGAGCCTCAGCTTCACGATCTGTCCTTCTAGTGAGCACTCAGGGCTGATATCCTCAAGAATGGATACGTTTGATCTTCTTGCAGTCCATGGGACTCTCAAGAGTCTCCTCCAGCGCCATAATTCAAAAGCATCAATTCTTCGGTGATCAGCCTTCTTTATGGTCCAGCTCTCACATGACTTAGTCCCAGGTAAATGTGCTTTAGGATTTTAGCCAGTTTTAATGCTGTTTTTAGGCTATAGTCTTAATATGATCTTTAGGGAGTAAATCCCACTGAAAACAGAGCTTTCACTTTTGAGTTAAGATGCATAGGACAACAGTGCTTGTCTCCTGTTTCCTTAGTAGTTGGCAACAGGTAAGAGAATAGTTGTTGATTCCAGTTATTGGATACCCTTTCAAAAACAAAAATAATCACACACTCAGAACATTTTGTCATATGCAATGTCCAAGGATGCTTAATTAAGAGTGTCTCCAATTATATATGCAGCACTGCAATAGGGACATTGCAATCATAAATAAAGGCAGACATGGATAAATTCATAATTAAAAATGCATTAGAAATTACAAGCATAATTTATTTACTAATACACATTGGAATAAATTTGCAGCGTAATATTTTTAAATGTGGCATTAATAAATAATGGTAAACAGAATGTTCATATAAAATATTTTCATAAATACTTACAGTACAGCATGCCATGCCATTATAGTCACCACAAAATAAATTTTATATGGCAGGCAGGTTTTTTTAAAAAATGTGTATGTGATCTGTCTTGAAGTCACTCGGTGAAAAGAAAAATGTAACCCAAAGGATTGTCAGGTATGATTGGAGCTTGGCAACTTTTGTACATTGAGGGTGAATCTCATAAGTTTTAATATGTCTTTAAATCCTGACACCTTAAATCCTGACATCATGAAAACAACTTCTGTTACAAAATGAATGTGCTCTGGCAAAGACTGCCTCTGTGCATCCCTCTACTGATTTCGTTAAAAGGCATATGCAGGGTTCCTGTCCTGTATAAATCCCACTGAAATTAATTAATGGAAGTGATTCAACAGCAGTGCTTGCTGGGTTGTAGCCCTTCGATTAAACCTCCAAGGTGCTGATCTTTACCTTGGCTTGACTACTATGTACCTTAAGTACTCACTGCTGCCCTATATATTACCTAGGCTTTCTTGAATCAATGGGGACAATTAAGATATTTACCTTAAAGAAAATAGTTAAAACATGGATTTATAATCTAATTAAAAAGTGTAACAAATAGACGCTTTTCACCTATGCATAAGATCCTACCCTCATGATCCAGCCACAGTTAAGCATTGGTTTTAATGGGGGATGGATTTAAAGGTATGAGGCTAAACATGTTTTCTCTTGTAAAGCTCAAGAATTAGATCTGACTTCCTCCAAACTAGGGATCTGAGCTGCATTAAGAAGCCTCATGGACTTCAGTAGGACTTCCCTCCAACAAAATACTATATTTTACTTCTGCTAGCTGTGTAGCTTTTAAAGGAACAGGAACAGTTTCAGAAAAAAGCTGGAATCCTTATAGAACCCCCATATTTGTGCATATCACAGCAGCTCTACAACATAGCTTAGCTCCAAAGTGCCCTTTAGTGTTGCTGTTTTTTTAAAGGCAATCCATACCATTCTTCTGTTCACAGGGAAGATGATGCTTTGATGCCTATGATGAACATTCAGTTTAAATTACCGTACTCCAGTGTTATTTGATTACACTCTAATAGTGAGCATATTTGCTCAGATAGCAAACCTCACATTTGCTGAATGGTGCTTTCATGATTTCCAACCATGAAATCCTATTCCTTTTTTTACTCAGAAGTGCCACTGAGTTCAGCAAGCTTGTCAATACTGTCGTATTATAGTATTGCAATCCCAAACATGCTAAGGGTAGCCACAAGCAAGAGGATACTTTTGGTGGTGGCTCCCTAGGCACAGAACACTTTACGTAGAAAAGCTCACATCCTGTACCTCCATTGGTTTTTTTTTTGCTGGCACCAGGTTCAAACTTCTTCCAGACCTTTTAAGTTCTTGTTTGAAATCCCTCTGGCAAGATTGGTGGTCTTAGTTATGATTTCTTTTTTAAAAATATTTTTTATTAAAGTTTTCAGATTTTACATTTCCACATTAATATCTTTCATTATACCCATACATTCAATGACTTCCCTCCTTTCCCTTCCAAGGTTCTTTTGCTTTACCCATAATTTCTGCATATTCTTGTATTTCGTAGGGTTGCCATATTTCAAACAGTGAAAATCCAGAAAGAAAAGTTTTTGAGTGCGTCCATTTTTCCCTGATTTCCACCCAGACCCTGCTGCCGACTGCAGTACTCTGGATATGTCTGGGGAAACCCTATGTATTTTCATCTATTTCAGTCCCCCCCCCATTTTACATCCCTTTTAAATATGTTATACTGTTTAATTTACCTTAATACTGCCAGCGTTTGCAACTGTGAATAATTATTTTCTACTCACAAAAAAATCCCACTTCTCTTTAAATACAGTGGTACCTTGGTTCTCAAACACCTTGGTACTCAAACAACTTGGGACCCAAACACTGCAAACCCAGAAGTGTTCTAGTTTGTGAACTTTTTTCGGAAGCCAAACGTGCTCCGTTTTGAGTGTTACGCTTCTGATTTGAGTGCCACACTGAGGTCTGTCTGTTTTTGCTATTTATTTTGCGTTTTTGTATTTGTGGCTCTTTTTTTTGTGACTGTGTGAAACCCAGTTCAGCTACTGATTGATTGATTGTGTGACTGCAGTACATTGTTTATCGCTTTCATTTTATAGATCTTTGAAGCTTTACCTGCTCATCTTTTGTTTCCCACTCCAATAATAGGTTATACATTTTAGACAATAGTTTTTCATTATTGTCTAATAAATCTCTTTCAAATTGTGAGCTTTTGTCCAGAAATCCGTTTTTCTTACCTAGTTTAAACATATCATACAAATTGGTGGTACTGTAATCAGTCTGTTTCTTGGTTTCTTATTTCCTCCATTGGTTTCAATCTGGGTTCCCTCCCTGAGAGGTCCAGTAAGTCTCTATAGGTCGCCCACTGTCTGTCCATGTTAATTCTCTTGATTGTAATAGCTTCCATTGGTGATAACCATAGGGGTGTTTTCCTTTACAGCAGGTTGTTATATTTCTCTCAGACTCTATACAGATTCTTCCTGACCACATGACTTGAAAAACTTGTATATATTTTAGCTTCCCATGCCAAAGACATGAATTTTAGTTCTGCACTAAACAAATCTGTTGTAGCCTGGAACTGAGTGTGTGCAGTGTAGCTGACTTGTGCTGAATGGGACACAATTGTGGCCAGCCTGAAGAAGCAGCAGTAAACCTACCGGTGCCTGACCATAAAATCAAGCCAAGCCAGAGGAACTAGAATAATGACAGCACTTTCACTGAGAAAGTGAACTGTGTGTTTGTTTAGGCCCTGGTTGAGAGAAGCTGTCAGAAAGAATTAATGCCAGTATATATTTATGGTATTGCATTAATGGTTTTATTGTGTATTTTAACTCTTGTTGCTGCTGCTTTAGGTTTTTTTGGACACTGCTTAGAGATTTATTAATGTATTCAGTGGCATATAAATGATCTAAATAAATACGATGGCTGCTTAATTCTGTGCTGTATATGGAATGCTAGCTGATTGGGTTTTTTACATTAGTTTTTTCTTAAGCTTATTGTGTTTTTATTTATTGTAGTATGGTTTCATTGTTGCACTTCTCTTTGACCAATGCCCTAAACTGCTTGAGAAGTCTTGCAGATGCAATTTCTGTAGTAAACCAGATAGGATAGTGCTGTCCAGCATTCAGTTATTTGCATTTTTCTGGAAGCAAGCCTAGTTGAATAAAAGCAAGTAGTGCCTCTGAGTAAGCATGCTTGTTGTTAGGCTGCGATTCTGAGCACACTTACTTGGGAGTAAGAAGTGGTGAAAAAAAAAGTAGGAAAGCCGGTACAGTTTTGCTTCCGAGGAAGCATGCCTAGGCTGGACTTAAAACGCCTCTCATGCAAACGGGACAAATTTTCGGACTTGCATTAAGTTTCCTGAGCGGGGAGATGAAGCCTGCAAGACTGAATATATTAGCTAGCCAGCCTGCCCCAAGGGGCACAGCGAGTTAGAGTAAGCACGCCTAGGCTGGAGGTGCACAAAGAAGAGAAAGCTGGCAAAGGGAAAGGAGGGTGTTTGAAGGTTGCTAAGGCGAACAACGGCGCGTCGCGGGGGAGATGCGCCGCGGCCCAACTAACCGGGCCTTTCCCTATGCCGACACCTCCCAGAAGGCCAGCCGTTGCTATGGTGATCATCAAAGGCCGGGGCAGCGCGGCTTTCTTTTAACCCCCTTTCTTCGCGCCGCGTCACGTGCCCGTTCGAACGCGCCAATCACAAGTTCCTCAGCGAAGAGGGGCGGGGAGAGCGTGTGTTTCTGCGTAGGAGGGGTGAAGGACGTAGGCCCCTTTTTCTTCTCTACTTTCACCACAGTCACATCTGATTGGCTAACATTCACCCTCCCCGCGCCCTGATTGGTCCGCGGCACATCTGGGTCTTTTATG
This sequence comes from Podarcis filfolensis, assembly GCF_964270895.1. Taxonomy (NCBI): domain Eukaryota; kingdom Metazoa; phylum Chordata; class Lepidosauria; order Squamata; family Lacertidae; genus Podarcis; species Podarcis filfolensis. Next base: position 38,471,783 of record NC_139617.1, read on the forward strand.
TGGGGGTTCTTTTACGTTCTGTCTGTGTGTGTGTGTTTGTGATATTATTTGTTTTTGTTTGTCTAGGCCCCGCCCCCAGCTAACTGGAGGGGCGTGACGTATCTTCCACCGCCTCCTCCTAAAACTGTTCGTGACACGCCTCCTTTCCACCCGCCTCTTTCCCTTCCCGCCCCTTGGTAACAAGACAACCTCAAGAGTGGCGAGTTAGACGTTATTAGCCGCGCCCCCTAAGGGGCAGGACGAAAAGAGCGACGCTCGAGGCACGGCTGAGGGCGGGGCCTGGGATGTGGGTCGGGGGCAGCTTCTGAGGGGAGAGTTTGAAAGGCAGGAATTAAGAGCCTAGAAAGCTAAGGCTAGAGAGTCCTATGCTGAGGAAGGGTCAATTGATGGCAGGGACTAGGCGAGAGGTGGAAATACAGGGATTAGGGCTGAAAGGATGAAAATTGAGTGGGGGGGGGTGTCAAGAAATAACGGTCTTTGGTGGAAGAGGTGAGTTTTCAGGAAACTGAGGGATGGTCAAGAAATGATAGGGGCTAGGGTGGAAAAATGAGGGGGTCGTCCAGGAAATTGAGGAGGGGGTGGCAAGAAATAGCAAGGACGGGTGGAACGCTGAGGGGGTGTTCTAGGAGATTGAGGGTCAAAAAATGAAAGGAACTGGGGTTGAGGAATGAGGTCTCCTCCATGGCCACCACCAGAAGTGCACCTGGTGAAGCTTTCCCCCATTGCTGCATTTACCTGCTTGCTGAGAGAGAAGGGTGAATGGGTGAAGAAATCTCTTCACCTGCCGTATTTCTGCCTATCAGTGAGTTGTTGGTGGAAATGCAGCATGATAGGAAAGTAACCCCCAAGTACAGATAGAACTGGTGTGTGCAGTCCTCCAACTACCTGAGTGGAATAAGGGGTCCTGACCTCTCTTTCCGTGCTAGTTGCACCCGCCCCGCCCGTCTACTAAAGGGGGAACATTGGTTAAAATTGGCAGAAATCTGGACGCGGGGTTGCCAGTTGCATTTAGGCTGCCTCTGCCTTACCCATGATTCGAGCAGTGTTTTGTGGGGGTTGTGGCAATACCAGTAAGGGGTGCTCTAGGAAGAACTAAAGAGAGATGCTTGCAGACACAGAAAATGCCAACGGAGGTGGAGTCTGGGGAGGGATGCTGAGGCTGCCATCCTAGGCGCTGTGAGTTAAATCCTATTGAAATCAGCAGGGCTTCTTAGTTTAAAGAAAAATTGTGGGAGATTAGTCTGTAAAATATCAGCTGCGCTTGTGGATACCGTAATGAAACTATCGCCGAAACATTTGGAGCGGGGGCTGGTTCTGAATCTATAGTAGCCAGGAGTTCCGAGGGGGCGGGCTCTTGTAGTGTAAGTATCAATGGGGAGGGGCTTTGGAGCAGCTGCCTAGAGGAGGAAGGGGGAGTCTGGAGAAGGGGGCGTGGCTCCGGCTGGCTCCCACGTCCCCTCTAGTCTCTCTCTGCTTCTCTCCTCCTTCACAGGGTGACACGTCTGCAGGGTGAGTGAGTGGCATTGGCAGACTGTCAATCCCTCACCAAAGCGGCCATCAAACAACATAAAACACACAGTCACTGAGCTGCTGGGCTCATAAATTCCAGCTGGCGGATATTTTTGCACATTGCTTTGCAGAGAGTGTGTAATTAATTTTTTTCTTTACTTCTCCCCCTTTTTTTAAAAAAACCCCAACATCCGCTCTTTTCTTTTGCACAAGTTGAAACTTTTTTGCTGCTATTTTATCTATCCGTTGCACAGACAAGACAGACATTGGGATCGTTTGTTATGTATGTGTGTGTGTTTTTTTCCGAGACGGGGAAAGGACAATCAGTTTTCCCTCCCACCGGCTGCATTTTCTTGTCTACTTTTTCTTGTCTTTTTTTTTAATGTTGCAATTAGGCGCTGGGGTTGTCTGCTTGGTTTATTGTGATTTTTAAAATCCCCTACCGTGTGTCACACTCGTAACTTTAAGGATTTGAAAGTAAGTTTTATCCCGTTCCCCTCTTTTTTCTTTTTTCCCCCCTTGCTGCATTTTTACAAAATTTTCGTCCTCTCTGTTTCCAAGAAAAGGGTTTTCAAAGGAGGAAAAAAGCAAAAACAAAGACAAGTAAGAGAAAAGACATAGACGAGCAACTAACTTTTTTTTCTTTCCCCCCTTCCCCCTTAAAGGAAATAATAAAGCCTTTGGGTGAAGATTTGTACCAAAGGAAAGAAAACTTCAGACACCTTATCAAGGCCGTTTATCCGAACCACAAATATTGTGATGAAAGAAGATTGTAACTAAAGAAGAGAGTGATTTACTGCTCTGGAAAGCAGAAGAGAGAGTGGAATAAACAACGGAGATCCGGTCAAATATCAAACACTGATCCCCCCTTCTCTCAGGAGCAGGAACTGAAATTCATTACAAGAACAAGAGATTTACTTGCATTTTCTCTCCCCCCCCCCAATCTTCCAAGCACAAAACCACCTTATCGTGAAGCGCTTCTTTCCCCCCCTCCCTCCTCCTTCGCCTCCTCCTTCTCCGGCGTGCCGTTTCTTCTTCTGCTGCCTCCGTTGCCGCCTCTCCAAGTGCATTGATTGGGCTGCGGTAGGAGGCATGGATGAGCAGTCCAGGATGTTGCAGACTCTCGCCGGCGTGAACCTGGCTGGCCACTCGGTACAGGGGGGCATGGCTCTGCCTCCTCCCCACGGACACGAAGGGGCCGACGGCGATGGCCGCAAGCAAGACATAGGAGACATCCTCCACCAGATTATGACCATCACGGACCAGAGCTTGGATGAGGCGCAAGCAAAGTTGGTCTCATTAAAACAAAAAATCCCAATGTTGTGTATATATGTGTGTGTGTATGTGTGCATGTGCGCGCGTGCGTGTGTATGTATGTCTGGTGCGCTCGTGTGTGTGTTTATATGCGTGGCGCTTTTTGTTGTTGTTTCGCTCCTTGCTGTCTCCTGCTGGGACCAAATATTCTTGCAATTAAGACAACCCTTTTAATACTAGAGGAGAAATGCGCGCTGGGGGGGGGGGGGCACAGACCAGGGGCAACAGCCGGAGTTGGTCTGAATAAGGGAGAGAGAAAAGAAGCACAATATACATGTGCAAAGATTCCTTCCTCCCACCCCCACCCCAAAATCTGTCTTATTGCACTAATGCTTGGAGCTGGGCTGTTGCTGATAACCTTTCCTTTATTAGGATGATGCCCTCATTTAAGGGGTGGGGGTAGAATCGGCCTGCCATCCCATGCTGCTCTCATCTTGGAGGGTTTGCGTTTTCTTTCGAAGAAGTGTGAACTTTGTAGTGCTCTGCACAACCCCCAAATTGGTGTTTCTCTGGAGTTAGAGTGATTTAAAATTTAAAAGAGTGAGGAAATATTACAGGGTGCAAGAGATTGGGAGAAACAGTTCCTCCCCTCCTTTTTCTTCCTTAAAAGAAATTATTATTTTTAATATAAATTGCAGTAAATACAAAACAAAGCATATAGTTGAACTCTGGAAATCCCCTCTCTTCATAAATCAGTGATGATGATATAGCAAATTGGAAAGCTTTGACAAGCTGTGATTTATGCATGAGAAGAAATGGAAGGAAATTTTCACATCAGGTTTCTGGGGTTTTGTTTTTTAAAAACAACAACAATAATTTTAAAATGAAACAAAACAAAAACTTCTTCGGTATCTCTTCCTGGCTGTAAGTGGCAGGCAGGGCGGCTGGGGTTGACTGGGTTTTCTTCTTGTCACTTAGTCTTCACTTCCTGATGAAGGAGAAGGCAGTTGACCCTCTTGCCACCCACCCCCAACTCAGTTTGCACCTATGGTGATTAAGTTCAAACATCCTTACCTTTCTCCTTAACGTAGGTACTCTGTCCACATTGGGATCACTCCTGTTGCCCTCTTGAGCCTAGCTTCAGCCTTCCCCATCAAAAGCTATACCCTTATTCCTTGTCAACTTTAGTTATTCCTTTGCGTAGATCAGAATGCAAAGAGTAACATGTAAAGACTTCAGCTAAAAATTATTTTCCCCTCCTTTGCATTAAGATGCCAGGCTTGTGCTAATACCTTTTAAAAAATCTTTTATTTTGCAGAAAGCATGCACTGAACTGCCACAGAATGAAGCCTGCTTTGTTCAGTGTCCTCTGTGAAATCAAAGAGAAAACAGGTAGGAGACCACAAGTTACACAGCTTTTGAAATGAACCCATTTCCCTCTCTCCCCCCAATAGGTAAACATTGCAATATACTTCTCTCAGCGAGCTCTAGGAGAGCTGCTTTAGGAACCGCAGCCATCTTTGATCATCACCTCCTTGTCTGTTTCTGATCTTTGGGTTGGGAGGTAGAGGCGAATGTAATCAATCAGGAATGCTTTTTTAAAAAAAACAATTCATAATCCTGCTGCAGAATGAAATGTAAATGAAAATGGTAGTGTATCACCTATTCAGGGTAAATTCCCCCTCTCGCTGCAGTCAGGGAAAGTAAAAGCAAGGATCCAGCTTTCTTTCCCCTCCTCCTCTGCCTTGTTTTGAGTATCTGCTTCTTAAAGAAGCAATGCAAGAGGCTGGAGAAGCCAATTACAGCCAGTGGCCCCTCTGTGTGAGAGACCGAAAGAGCCAGCAACTTTCTTGAGCCACTCTTGTATTTTTGATTTTGTCAGTACCAGTTTATATGTAACTGAAAGGAGTCAGTCAATAGCTCTGAGCTCCCACATTTTGTAGGAAAATTATGGGTGTTCAGATGTGTGTTGGGAAGACATTCTTGACGTGTGTTCTATGCACATCTTTACACAGAGGGGGGAAATACATATATGTACATATATTTTCTGTGGATATTTTTGGCAAGAGACTTTGCCTCTGAAAATGGGGGCAACATGTCAAAGAGAAAGTACCTAATCAGAGAAAGCATCTTGTAGAACTAAGGCTAACAGGACAGTCAAGCTGTGTGCTTTCACGCTGAATGAAGTGTGAGAGACTGAAAACCACCTTCTCAACAATTGGGTCCACAAGAGATAAATATCTTAATGTTCATAATTCAGCTCACAAAGCTAAAATTCTACTTTCAGACATTTGATCTGAGTTGTCACTAACTGCGATTAGCATCTGTGTGGCACTTGACTTCAGCGTATTGTTGTTTGTATAGATCTTCCAAAACTACCTCCCCCGAACTGCATGGCACGCTGAAAGGCCTGGTAGATACTGCAAGTGTAAGCATGTCTAAGGAAGGCATACTGCTTGTGTGCATGATAGAATAGAAATGCTGGAATATATAAAAGCCAGTGAGTTTTTAAAAACAACAAGAAGCAGGCCTTTTAAAAGAGGTTCTGTACCTCTGTGTGTGTACAGGAAATCCAGCAATGTCTGTCTTTTTGCATAGCAGTTACTTTAAAAATGCTACAACAATCCTGCTGTCAAGCAGTTGGACTTCTTATTCTTTAATATAAGATGATAAAAATGCCTTGTTGTTACAGTAGAACTTTGTGCACATACTCTGTACCTAATGGGGGTGGGGGAGTCAAGGAGATGAGAAATCATTAATAGTAAACAACCCCTGACTGTATTGGAGCTAAAAAGAACAAAATGCTGAAAGTGTCCCGTGACCTCTTGGGCAGCACGAGGTCTCCAGCAGCCAAAGTGCTTAAAGTCTCTGTGTCCTTAATATTTTAGCTACCACCGAAAACTAAACTCTTCTTTTTTGGCAGAAGGCAAAAACTATGTATTGAGAACAGCAGATTTCAGTTATGTAGGTTTGGGTCCCTGTGATATTTTATTCACAGACAGCTTAAACCTTGTCTATTTGAAAGAAAAGTTTAGTTGACCAGTGTCAAAGGCGAGTTCAGAAGAAAGAAAGTCCTTTTCCGGGCTAAAGCACTGCTGGCGTAGGTTCTATGCTAGAAGAAAAGAGGCTGATAAGTTATCTGGAATATTGGGTGAATTTGGTCACCAGCTAAAATGCTGTTCTGTCACCCACAAGTTATATTTTTCTATGAAATAATGGAGGCACAACTTTATTGATTACACAAATAATGAGGTATATGGTAGAACAGTACTTATAATATAAAGCACAGTCTGGCATGCAGGAAGCACATATTTTAATTATTATTTTTTGTTCCTTCTTTCTGCCTTCATATAAACTCTTGTAAATAATAATTGTTGATACAAAGTACCTCTTTTGTGGTCAACAAATCAAGCAATATTTGTTGTTATGCATCATTTTGTGTCTGTTTAAACTGTGATGGTTTTGGCATATATACTTTGACATAACTTTGTTAGCATATTTGGATACTTTTCTTTGAGTGTTTGCGGTTGTTTTATTTTTTATTTTTATTTTGTTTAATTGTTGCATGTCATATGTTCTAAAAGATATGTTAAAAAATTAAAAACAACAACAACAACAACAAAGGGATGGCTTCTCCATCTGCCCAGAAGTGCAGTCCTTACCAACTCAAGAAGCTTAGGAGTGGTGGAATTGATATGTTGAGTGATTGATGAAGGAAAAATGCATCTCCCCTCCCCACCCCCATGAGTTTTTATAAGGCAACTCTCATTCAGGATTGCCCATCTGAGATGAAATGGCTGAGTACACATTAGCAAGGGAAGCATGAAAGCAAATTCTTGCATATCTTGTATTGTCTTATTCTGGAAGGTGTGGGGGGGGAGGCGATTTCCAAATCTTCCTCCAGTGTTCTGATCCACTCTTAGGACTCCCTTCTTTCCTAATATTTTACGCTGTTCTTTTTTTATATACTTGTATGTTTCCGTATAAATTTTAAACTTTCAGAATAAAGACATGTGTGTGTGTTGTTGTTGTTGTTGTTGTTGTTGTTGTTGTTGTTGTTGTACCAGTGGGATTCCTGCCCCATTTCCCTGCCACCCCTCTGCTATTCTACTATGTGATTTGATCCCAGTAATTCCAGGCAGTTTCTTTGTTTCTTTTGCTTTACAAAAATGTAACATAGTAAAAGAGAAGCATTTGTTTTCCTCCATTTCTCATAGAAAAAAAAATATTGTCATTACTCTTTGATAGGGAAAATGGAGAAGTAAGATTGAAAGTGGGAAAAGGGAGGCACATAATAATCTTGGCCTAAAACAGTAATATTAGACTTGTTTGTTCTGGTAGATCTAGGGTGCTGCTGTCTGAAACTGAAAAGCAATGCTTTTATCTTTGAAGATAATTAGAATTATTTGCAGTCAGTGATAAATTTGACCACAAGATCCTTAAACATACTGTACTTAAAAAACACACACCACACAACTTACAAGTACTGCCTTGTAGGGCTAAATATGTATCTCTTCTCGGGTTCTGAGGTACTTCACAATCATTAAAATTGTCTGTAGTAATTGTTTATTTCCATTTGTATAAACAACCATGTTGAAAATAATTCATTTATGTTTCTAGGATCTGATTGGATAGGTGTGCTTATCTTTCCTTTTTAAAAATACAGGGGTATTCTTTTAAGGGCAGGGAATATAAGAAATAGCTGCAAATGATATTCTGTCTCCCGCACTGATATCTAGATATCTAGAGGCAGGTCAAGGTAATAGGCATTTCAAAACGGCATCTGTTTTGATTTTTAACACAATGGGAGAAAATGAACCATAAAACATTGGGAGTCCTCTACTATTGTGTTACGGCTTTCCTATTAATCTGTACCTTTTATTTCTGTCATGCAAAATCCAAAGTTATTTGCTAAGGTTGCTTGTTTTGTTTTGTTTGCTACCCCTTCTTGTTTAAGGGGTTCCTAATCTGATCACCCCAGCCTCCAGCTCAAAGGCGATGTATCTGAATTAACTTAATATGAGAGTACATTAATTCTGACGGTTTCTAAAGCAAGTTGGGAATTGCAATCATTTCCCGGCAGACTGTTCATGACTGAGATCTGAACCAGTATCTGAGCTTTGTTGTTTAGTCGTTTAGTCGTGTCCGACTCTTTGTGACCCCATGGACCAGAGCATGCCAGGCACTCCTGTCTTCCACTGAGTATCTGAGCTATATGTTCTAAATTTCTGCATGTGAATGTGTGTGCGCTTGTATGAGTGAAAGAAAGAATTGTGTCTGTCTTTCTTTAAGAGTCAAATATGACTGCTGCCAACCAAACCCTAATTTAATGCCACTACAACCCTAAATCGCATTCATTCACTAGTAACTCCTAATGGCATACATGATACCTTGCCAGATTTGTGGCCTTTGTGAGGTTTATAAACGGGGACTGACTTAGGGAGATAATAAAACTTAATGAACTTCTTGGGTACAGGAGGTCTCTGCAGGTCTGTTTCCATGGCTCAACAATTTATTTAAAAGTTTTTAAAGTAGCAATTTTTTATTCTCCAGTCCTTAGTGTCTCAAGTCCTCATATCAAAAACTTGTTTTGTTTCCCCTCTTAATAGAAATGCCTTAGTCACACATGTGAACTGAAATTAACAATAGAGTTAACTTCTTGTTTCCAACATATGCCAAAACCATTGGTGTTATTGTTGCAGTTGTAACTAGCCATGTAATGCCACTCCGCAGAGAACATTTCCCATTATCTCTCTGTAGCCACATGGGTGTTCAAGGGCCAGCTCATGAATATGTCTTACTTTCATCTCTTGTAGTTATGCAGACTAGTCAGTATAATGCAGCAAGACCTTAATGATTTCCTTCTGCTGTAAGATATTGAAAATAAGTAACAAGTCTCCATCTTAAAAGAGCAAAAGAACTGTTTCCATTGAACTTTTCAGTAATCACAAGCTGGCACAGACACTGTAGAGGTGTAAAAACCCCAGTGACTAATATTTAAACTGTTTAAAAGTTTGACCGGGTTGCTGTTCTTGAAAATAAATATGAGGTTGTGATATGTTCAGCTGGTTTAAAGTTATTTTGTTTTAACCTTAATTGCTTCAGAATGAGGATTGTAATCTTCCCCATTCTCCCCCCCCCCCCACTCTGTACTATACTGTTAGGAATTAAATTAAAATGCAGGGCTCACTGTCAGTGGTATTCTTTACTATTACAAACCGAATGAAGTAAAAAAAGAAAAATCTTTCACGTAACACACAAAAACATTGAAGTCCCATTGCTATTCCTGTAGTGGTTCTCTAACAAGTTTGAATATGTGTTCGTCTCTACTTTAACCTTCCTTATTAGTGTTTTTCTCTTTTAAAAAAACAAAAACATACAAAATATTTTGTAAGCCCACCATCTCAGTGCTTTCAATATTTGATTGTAACAAACCTGTTACTGCACTGCACCTTTGCCAGAGGACCTTGATGTATTGAAGTACCGAATAAGCCGCAATTTGATTAGAAGTGATCTCTCGCTTCTTCTTTTTCTTGCCATTTTCTTCTCCAGGAACCTATAAGATATAATCAGAACTGCTTAACTCAGTCTCTGTGGTGTTTTTTTAAAAAGAGGACACTTAATTTGTTGCTTTGACACCAACATATCCTTGCATATTTTAAAATATTTTAAATGGATTATGAGCTGTCATCCAATATACTCCTGTTAATGTTCCTTCTAACTTAGATCTCTTTTGCATCAAATCAAAAAATGAATTAATGTTACAGCTAGGTATAGGTTAGTGTGAGACTGTCTAGGCCAGGCCTTGCTGTACAGATTTTAATAGATTTGTCAACTCAATTCCTACAGCTCTTGATGAGAATTCCTACAGCTCAATGAGAAATGCCCATTTATGTGCCCTGTGAATATTATGTGATCCTTATTTAATTCAGACAGCAAGCTACTCAAAAGGCATATATCGGAATCAGTATTGCAAACATCTGAAAAGCTTCATTTTATAGAGTACAAAACAGTGAGCGTGAGATATTTATCTAGTTGTTTTTTGTTTGTTTTTAACTTCTCTGTAGCATTTCAAGCCTCAGAGAACAGGGCTAGCTGAATGTTTAAGATGCATGGGAATGACTAATAAGGTTGTATACCAGCAACTTAACATAAATCTAGAGCAGGGTAGTTTTTGTCTTCCTCCCCCTGTGTATCACTGATTGAATGAGATGTAGATGTTTCTATGAATTGACATCAGGAGAAGAATGCTTTGGTGGATCTTCCTCCTTCTCCTAGCAGTCATGTTTAATGTCATTCACTTATCAAGATGATCAGCACAGTTCTGATAAAAACTTACCTAACACACTCCCTTCTTTAACCACCAGTTTGACCTTTTGTCATGTTTGCATTTCTTTGCTAGACAATTCATATGTTCTGATTAGGACTGGAATAAATAATTTACAGAAATAACTAATGTGAGCAACTGAAATTTCTGTTTGGTTTTTGCACCTCCTGCTTTCCCTCCCTCCCCTGTTTAAGAAATGTATGTATGGGGTAGTTCATCAACCAAACTGATAAATTACACTTTTCAACTGGACATTACAGCTATTCCAGTGTTATCTATACAACATAGTCAAACAAGGGACTTGCATATGGAGGCAAATGAAGTGTGAGGCTGCACCAGCCTGTGCATTTTCTCTCTCTCAGAAGGTGCTACTTGCATTTGTCTTGAGCCGGGAGTTGGAGAAGGAAATTGGTGTGCTAATTTGGCATTCTGTCATCAAACCTTGATCCTTATTGCTTGTCTTTTAGAAAATAGACATGTAGCAAACCTTTCAGTTGGAGTTTCTTCTTGTTTCATATGTATATTGTATATCTAGCTCCTATGATCGTTTAAAAAATACGCATATTTTGCAAGATAAACGATACAGCTATATGTAATGATCGTCATCAGTTACTGCTGGTTCCAAGAGCTCAGTCTTCTTTGGTTGAAAGTGAGGCAATTATTCCTGAGAATCTGATTGAATCCAGTATTTCTTACAAGGTGTATCGCTAACTAGGTTTGATCAAGATCAGAAATGTTGCCAAGTAGAAACTAAAGTCTGTCCTTGCTCTAAAGCTATACCTGAGTTGGATTTAGCACTTATATGCTGTCGCTTGCTGAAGGGGAAATCCATTTTCAGCTGTAGTCAGATAACTCTGACGGAAAGGATGAAAAGAGTTTGTTCAAGCAGCAGATATTTGGGGTGGGAGTTCTTATTTCCACTTCTTGGCATCTTGCCATGCTTTATATTATTCTTTAACCTGTATATCTGATCTTACTGTCAGGCAGGTAGTTTTTCACATGTATGTTTTGGGGCTTATTTGTGTGTGAGTATCATACAAGTTTGAAACTCTTTCCCCCTTATTTTTAAAAACCTTGATAAGTTATGTTTTTTGGCATACATCATGAAGCAAACCTATCCATCTCAAGATCTCTTCCCATGCAATCTAAATTAAGATTCTATGCGGGCCCTTACAGATGCTGGTAACTTTTGGCAATTATCATTTTGTTTGGTGAGCAGTAGTAAAACAGTGTGCGGTAAAAGTGTTTAGAGGGAGAAAGGATAAATAAATGGGACAGTTTTGCAATGCAAAGTGGTTTGGGGTGTTTTTTGAGGATTTCTTGGCTCTTGCTTAACTGCTATTGTGAAGCCTGGAGCAGATTTTTTCCCATTGCTAATGCCCTAGAAGTATTAATTCACTTTGATATGCTAATTAGAGGGCATTATGCAAGAAATGAGATTAAGTGGCAGCATGAAGCCATTTGCCTGTCAGTAAATTGAGAGCTTTAGCATCAGGAGGAGCTTTGTGTGTGTGTGTGTCTGTGTGTTTTCCCTGAGTTTCTCTTGGTTTTGCATATAAATAAAATTGATTGAAAGGTCTAGAGAAGCTTCTAGAACATTGGTGGTTCTTCTCTTCTCTTCTCCTCCCCCACCTTTCCTTTTATGATTATTTAAACTTTGTGTTAGAGACTTTCTCTGCATATTAATTGATCTAATGGGAGACGGTGAACGTGAAAAATTCCTTTGTGTTTCACTGGCAGTACGTTAAGAGAAAGGGAAGTGCAATCTTGTGTTGGGTGGCATTTCTGTCTACCTCTCTTCCCTCCCCTCCCCTCCACTGACCTGTACATTTATGATGTGGTGCTGTAAGACCCTTCTGTGCAGCAGCCTTGAAACGGATAACGGCAGACTTTGGTTTTGGCCTTTGAGATAGCATGATGAAGGTTTGATTTCAAGAGTAACACCAAACAAATAAGTTGCAAAGTAGCAGCAAAGGCCTGATGTCCCCCCCCCCCTCACTCCCGGAGTTCCCCATGAATTGGTAAGCAGTTCACACACATACATAGTTCAGAAAGAAAATGTTGTGTTGTGTGTGGATTTTATTTGCTATTAAGGAATATGGGAGTAGTTTTAAAGGTTGACCTTAAAATCGGTAAGAGCAAGTAATTCAGAGTTAAAACGTATGTTCTAACCTTAATTTGATTAATTGCACTTGCTTGTTGGAGCTCATATAGTGTATTATATCTGTGTAATAAGCCTCTCATGGCAATAGGATAACTGGTGGTAATGTGGTTTTTGATCTAACTCAGATCATCCCGACTCCATTACCCATTTCTGATGCTTAGCTTCTGTGGTATTCAGAATATTGATGCACAAAGAAGCATTGAAGAAAAAATATAAGAGTGTGAATGAGCATGTGCACACAGAAAAAAACTGTCTTACTGTTTTTCTGAGTCTGCTTAGTGTGTGAAAGCTTGTACTTTTTTTTTTTTACACCTTAATATCCACAGCTAGCGAAGGTCAAATTCCTCTCTAGTTCCCTCTGTGCTCTGCCTGACAGTTCCTTGTGAAGTAAGCTAGGCTGAGGGCTGAATAACATTTCACACTCTTAAGTACTTTGATATGGATATCCCAGTGCAAAATACATATGGTGATGCATTGACTGTAAGTGATGAAAAGGCATTTTCTGAATAGCTGGACTCCTCTTTTCCAGGCACAGACAGGGGCCCCAGTTCTTCCCTGCTCTTTATTTCTATATATACTGTGGGGAACTCTTGTCATTTTGGTATATGCCCATTCATAAACAAAATTCTGCAGTGTGTGTGTGTGTGTGTGTAGTTGAATATCCCTTCTATAGTACAAAACTATAACTGAATGGCCATAGAGAGATTTTGCATCTCAAAATGCCTAGGATTTATTTCCTCAGGTTAAACTGCAACTAGCCATTTAACTGTAAAAGGCTAAAAAGCCCACCAGAATGTGAGAATCAAAGGCAACTACAGGCAATGACCAATTTTTGACCCTGGCATGCGTTGGTGGAGTCAGCATAAGCCTGCTCTGCCCCACTATGGCCCTTCCCTTCCCCATTATGCTTCCTTTTCCAACCACTATTGGGACACTGCAAAGTGTGTGTGCACGGTTGTGCGTCAAGTGGATGTGTGTAAAGCAGTTGTTGCCTGTAGAACAATTCTGGTATGACTTCCACAGGACTATCATCATAAACATGGGGGTATGGTGCCCTTACTGAAACAAAACTTGATGGGTAGAAATAGGATGAAAAGGCTTAGTTAAATCAATGTTTGTTCTTTTTGGTCAGAACCTTTTCTCTTCATTTTAAAAATCATTTTGGATTTGGGAAAAAATTGACTGACTAATGCCCAAAGAAAATTTCCTTGTAAGAAGTAACTTTGGATTAGTAACTAACTGTTCATTTCTGAGCCTTAGCTCCCATAACAAAAGTGCTCTTGAGGAATGTTTTTTGTTACTTGCTGCCTCCACTATATTAATGTTGCTCAGGGGTCACTGCAGTAAAGGGGAAACTTCATGAATAAAATAAAGGAACTGAATCCATTTCTGATTTGAGGTACAGCACTGTCAGTTAGTAATATTGCAACTAGGTTGGCTAACTGGAGCTTGAAGTTGTGGAGTGGCTGGAAGCAGAGAAGTGGTGGGAGGCACCAGTTGGGGAACCCCCAGGGGAAGAAGGCTCAGAGACAGGGGAGTGGTGGTGGGTCAATGATGCAGTGGTCAGAGGGAGAAGTCACTGACACTGGTGTGTTTATTGCTGACCCACTCCTTGCAAGTTTGAGGTCACTGGCTCAAAGGCTCCTGATCCAATGAGTTCTGACTCAAGACAAATGATGATGCTGGGTCCGAAGTTGGTTTTACCTCTGCCTCTGGTGCCCCTTCCTATCTGAGTCTGAGCTTGAATTCAGGCCGCTGCTTTGGATGGGGGATCCTGATACAAGTGAGGTGGAAATTTACTCTGCATGGCTCTTTTTCTCCTGTGGCTCTCTGCCTCCTGGAACTTTCACCCCAAGGAAGTTTGTCTAGTGCTATCTCTGTGCAGAGATGTGAAAGCTAGGGGGCATCTGAAAAATTGGGAGGTCATTTTTATTTACCTCCTAATTTTTTAGAATATTTGGGAAAACCCCTGAAACACTTGTGTGGGCGGGAGGGGGGGATGTTTCTACCTGTCAATTTTCACATTCCTGGGCCCCACCCCGGACTTTCACATCTGTGTCTCTGTTATCTCTTTGGTGCCAGGCAAATTCTTCATCCAGCCCTTCTAGGATGTTTTCCAAAGATTTGTTTGGTTTTTAAATGCTCATCTCTTGTGACTTTATTCTGTTGTATATAGCTTTATAGTGTGTAACGTTCAATGTTGTATATTCAGATTAAAAGTGATATGTATATTGAAAGTTAATCTTATTGATAATTTTAATGCGTATTTTGTTTCATGTAAACATCTTAGAGACTTTTACAGTTTAGTATACAAATTCTGTTAAATGCTTAAAATGTTAATTTGGAAATAAGTCCCATTGTGTTCAAAAAAGCTTACTTTCAGGTAAGTCTGCAAATAATTGACGGTGGAAATTTCCATGGATTCAGGTGGAAGTGGAGTTAGTCTGTGTACAAATCATAGGTTGCTCGCTTGGTTGTCCTATCTTTGTGCTAGTTATAATGCCATTTGCACATATAATGTGACATTTTATTATGTGCTTTTCATAGTTTTAGACCTACTGTAGACCATGACATATAGCAGTTTCCCTCAACTTAGTGCCCTCCATGGAAGCTTTGCTTGGTGTTTGAATTTGAGGTCAGATTTATCAGATCTTTATAGTGGAGGCTGGTTCATCAGGAGCAGCCCCAGTCTGCTTTTTATTTACAACCAGTGGGGATGTTTCTCTGCTTTGGCATTCCCTCCAACATTCCTCAGATGAAAATAGGGACATTCTATTCTACATTCTCTTCCATCTGCAGTTCCATCTGTGTGCCAAAGGGAGAGAGGGTTTTTCCTTCCCATTCAACTAGAGGCAGCAAAAGGGAGCTGGAGTGCTCAAGTGATAGGAGGCTGTGGAGATGAAGCATCTCTCCTTGACAGTGCTGCAGCTCATACCGGAGCATGAAAATATTCCACACGTTTTATTTTGTTTCAATAAACCCAGGACTTGTGCATTGGATGTGTATTGGGCTAAATAACAGGCTGGAGATATATATACACACCCCTTCCCTCTCTTCATATATTGTTCTCTTACCTTTGCCTCCTCTCTCTCTCTCTCTCTCTTTACTCTTATGGTGCAAGCCTGGATGCTTGTCTCCTCAGGAAGTGTAAGGGAATTTGCTCATAGGAAAGTGGGAGATGTGTGCCTTCCATTGCAATGTACGTTGAATGCATGGTGTGTACGGTAGATTGTAAGTTCCTGCAGGCAGGGACCTGATTATTCCAATGCCGCTCTGTGTGCACACGAACGTGCAACAACAAAATAATCACAGTAATAAAAATATGCTAATACAAGGGAGGTATTTCCCTTACACTGGTACTGGACAGCTGGATACCTCCATGTATATATTTAAGGCTGTAGTCCTGTACAGTATACATTTACCTGGGAGTAAGTCTCAATGAATTTAAGTGTTTGCTTATGAGTAGACATACGTAAGGCTTGCAATGCATTTTGACCTGAACAACACACAGTTTTGCAGTCTCCTTCTACGGATTGCAGCAGCCCAGCAACCTGATTCAGCACATACTTACACAGGAGCCGGTCACATTATGTTTAGGAGTGCTTATCCTCACGTGTATGCAGAAGATTGCATCCTGGTACCCCACTTTCTGTATAAGGTTATTCAGAAGTAAGTCCCACTTGATTCCAGGTCATTGTTTGTGCGCAGTAGGACCATGTGCATATTTACTCTGAATAAGATTTCATTGAGCTTGGTGGGAGTAATTACTTCCCCTTCCCTAAGAAACCTAGCTTTACTCTTGTCTGCCATCTTATACACAGCTACTCAGAAGTTAGCTTTGACTCATTTAATGGAATTTACTCTCAGGTAAAGGCATGGAGAGATGGAGTGAAGTGAACAAAGGCTGGTCGCCTCCCTGTTGAAAGGATCCAAGGAGGCAGCAAGATATACAGGCATAACTGGGCAACCACCCTTCCTTCCCTGGCCAAGAGGGCTGAGTTCTTCCAGCCAGTGCCTGGGAATGAAACCAAAAAGCAAACCCTTAGGAAAGGAGGCATGAGAGATCTGACAGGGTCCTAGAGTCCACCTTCCTTTCCCCCAAAGCCTAGTACAGTAAGCACCATCTGGGAAGGAGCCCTCATGCCTCCTTCCTAGTATTGCTGCTGCTGGCCCAGAAGCTGCTTCCCCTGGCTGGGGGAATTTGGGACTCTCTGTGACCGAGTGAGAGGCTGTGATTGCTTAACGGTTTTCGTGAGTGTACTGGCATTTTCGTGGCCCTTGGAGGATATGCAATGGATCCAGGGGCATACCTAGGGGTTGGCAAAACTGGTCCTCAACAGGGGGCACAGCCCTGGGTGGGGGCCACAAAAATCACCTCAGATTGCTCTGACTGAGGAAAGAGAGTTAATTGTGTGGGAGGCATAGCCAGATTGCCTGGATGACATTTGCTTCAGAATAAATTAAGATCACGGGTGGGTGGGGTGATGGGACGGATGGTGTCACCGCCACTGCTTTCTTCGTACCCACCACCTACAGGGACTTTTAACTTCTGCCAAATTTTGTGTGTGTGTGTGGCCCTCAAAGTTTTGGGGGACCTAAGTGGACCTGCCTGCCTGCCTGCCTGCCTCCCTCCCTCCTCTTGCCGCTGGGCTGGGCTGTTGCATTGCTGCTAATGTCTGCCTGACTGGGTGAGGGGAGGGGACCCTGGATGAGGTGGTGGTGGTTCCACTGGCACCTTGGTCCTTGTGCAGGACTTGCTAGTGGCTATTGCGGTAAAGCGATATTTTTTTTCTGGAGGGGGTGCCAATGCAGCTCCTTGCCAAGGGTACAAGGGATGCCTAGGTATGCCTCTGTAACGAACCACCTGCTTATTGATTTTCCTTCCTTCTGCCCTTCTACTCCCAGTGGGCATGAGCTACAACTGGATCCGAAATACAAAGGGACTGAATTTAAATATATTTAAATACAGTGGTACCTCGGGTTAAGTACTTAATTCGTTTCGGAGGTCAGTTCTTAACCTGAAACTGTTCTTAACCTGAAGCACCACTTTAGCTAAAGGGGACTCCCGCTGCCGCTGCACAGCCGGAGCACGATTTCTGTTCTCATCCCGAAGCAAAGTTCTTAACGCGAGGTAATATTTCTGGGTTAGCGGAGTCTGTAACCTGAAGCGCATGTAACCTGAAGCATATGTAACCCGAGGTACCACTGTATAGTAATGTTACTATATTTATACCGCATTTTCAGTCGCTCTCAAATGAGCTTGTACTGTATAGTGAAGATGTACACACCGATACTATTAGAACAAGGATACATAGGGGCATGTCTGGAAATCTTCTGGTTCCTAAGCATTGATGATACAGTTCAAGTTCCAGGCTGCAAGGACAAGTGGAACTATAAAGACACCTGCCAACAGAAGCAGCCCCTCCATTTGAATTTATAACCACATAAGAGAAGATTATTTGCTTGTTGTTTTTGAGGTTATTCTTTGAAGAATATTTTAGACACTGAATTTCTGGTTTCATTGATTACAATGGAATATTTATTTTATTTGCTTTTACGACTTACATCCTGCCCTTTGTCATAGGACTCCAGAATAATACAATGCACAAAAATAATAATTAAAAGACAATAAGTATTAAATTAGATAAAATACCAGCAGCATTTTTTACATTAAAAAAAAATTATTGGGGGCAACTCAACAACATTTGCTTAATTTTCTAGTAGTTTGTTGTGACAGAACTGGCCTATTGGTAGTGGTCTTACTAATATTGAAATTGTGTCCCATATGCATTGATGCTTAATTTACTTTGCACCTGACTTTATGGGAGTAGATTTTTCTTCCTACCTGGCTTCCAAAATTTTGCAAATAAAATTTCACCCTGCTAATAACAGTGTGTATCAGCCTCCCCCTCCCAGGAACAGAGTAGCGTTTTCCTGCATGGTGACCTAAGCTTTGGCCTTCCCTGATGTTTACACCTGGCTCCACTTTCCCCACTGTGCACCCCCTCCCCAAATTTGCAAGGGGTTGGACTACATGACATGATCACATGCCAGAAAAGTTTCAGGGTGTCCCCCCCAGGCAGCTGCCATGTTTATCCAAATATATATTTGCTTATGTGTCACTTTTCTTTTTTAAAAAAAACATGAAATATTTTTCTTTTGAGGGTGGCAGCAGCAGTGGAAATGACTTTACAAAGAGCCAGTTAATCTATATTCTGCATAGCCAATGCTGAAAAAAGAAAAAGGTGATCCTGACTCCATTCTGAAGCTTATACTGTAGATCGGTCCAAAGTGGGGCAAGTGCAGTTCCACAATGGGTTTATAAATCAATATATATTGTAGTCTTACTATTTTGTGTTTAAACCCCTTTATTTACATTTTAATCACTTTTTATGACGGTTCTGCCCCAGTGAGATTTGATAGGCAGGTACTGTAATGAGCCCTTTTCAAGTAGTGGTTCAACAATTGTTGGATACCATGCAAAAGAAAGAGGCGGATTTGCCCTGCCAGACCTTAAACTTTACTATGAATCAGCAGCATTCTGCTGGTTGAAAGACTGGCTGCTTCTTGAGAACACAGACATTTTGGATTTGGAAGGTTTTAATAATGTTTTTGGGTGGCATGCATATTTGTGGTACGACAAGGTTAAAGCACATAAAGCATTTAAAAACCATATTATCAGGAAAGCATTGTTCAATGTCTGGATAAGATACAAAGACTTATTGGAAAACAAAACCCCAAGGTGGTTGTCACCAATGGAAGCGAAGGCTCAGAAAAAGCTCAATATGGAGGCCAAATGGCCGAAATATTGGGAAATATTGGAACAAGAAGGAGAGAAATTGAAATTGCAGAGTTTTGAGAAATTAAAAGATAAAGTGCGAGACTGGCTTCATTATTATCAAATAAGAGAGGCCTATAATTTGGACAAAAAAATTGGCTTCCAGGTGGAAAAATCAAAATTGGAAACAGAACTGTTAGATCCCAAAACTAAGATACTTTCAAGAATGTATAACTTGCTGTTAAAATGGAATACGCAGGATGAAACGGTTAAATCTGCAATGATTAAATGGGCACAAGATATTGGTCATAACATTATGTTTGCTGACTGGGAACAGTTGTGGACCACCGGTATGAAATTTACGGCATGTAATGCCTTAAGAGAGAATATTATGAAAATGAAATATAGGTGGTACATGACACCAGTCAAGCTTGCAAAAATATATCATTTGCCTGATAATAAATGTTGGAAATGTAAAGAAAATGAAGGTACATTCTTTCGCCTTTGGTGGACGTGCCCAAAAATTAAGGCTTTCTGGGAGATGATCTATAATGAAATGAAAAAGGTATTTAAATATACCTTCCTGAAGAAACCAGAGGCCTTTCTCCTGGGCATAGTCGGCCAATTGGTGCCAAAGAAGGACAGAACTTTCTTTATGTACGCAACAACAGCAGCAAGAATACTGATTGCAAAGTATTGGAAGACACAAGATTTACCCACCTTGGAAGAGTGGCAGATGAAGGTGATGGATTATATGGAATTGGCGGAAATGACTGGCAGAATCCGAGACCAGGGAGAAGAGTTGGTGGAAGAAGATTGGAAGAAATTTAAAGACTATCTACAGAAATATTGTAAAATTAATGAATGTTAAAATGATGATTGGATTGAATAGGGGGTATTAGCAACAAAGTTAATAAGAATATGCAAAAATGAATTGATAATGGATGAAAATATAGAGTTATAATATGTTAAGATATAGAGTTAAGATAAATGAAAGAGGGTAAGGATTTGCTGATTTGATTATCTAAATGGGAATACAAAAAGGGGAGGTGTGAGGAAGTCAAGGAAACAAGTTAATGAGCATAAAGTTATAAAAAATGGATTTGTTTTTAATTCTCTTTTACCTATTCGTTTTTTGTATTTTGTATTTTTATTTGTATCTCTTCTTTTTTTATGTATTTTTTTTAGGTTTTCTTTTTTTAATTTTGTTCTTTTCATATGTTCTTTTTTGTATTTTGTAAACTGATGTTTTTGTAAAATCCCAATAAATATTATAAAAAAACAAAAAAACAACAACAATTGTTGGATACCTTTCCCATGGAGATCTGTTGGGTCCCTTCTCTTTGTGTTGGATGGAAGGTTTTGTTTTGCATAAGCAAGACTTTAGTTTTGTGAGGTTTTTTGCCATTATACTGCAATTGGCTTTTAACCAGCTGTTATGGATTTGTTTTTATCCATTTCCAGTGCCTTTGGTTTTATTTTTGTGTATAGTTTACGTTTCTGGTGTGTTAATTTTTTTTAGATGTTTTGACCTGGGGACAGGAAAAGCATGATAAATTCATAAATTTAATCTAACAGTCATGCAAGATAAACCTAGATTATCTGTTGGTGCTGGTGCAAGCAGAAATCTGATGGTTTGTTTAAGGACAACCAGTCTGTTTTGTGGGTGAAGTAAGAATGGAACTGAGGACTTCTGACTTACACTTCTATACAATGGTACCTCGGGTTACAAACACCTTGGGTTACTAACACTTCGGGTTACAGACTCTGCTAACCTGGAAGTAGTACCTCAGGTTAAGAACTTTACCTCAGGATGAGAACAGAAATTGCATGGCAGCAGCGGGAAGCCCTATTATCTAAAGTGGTACCTCAGGTTAAGAACAGTTTCAGGTTAAGAACTGACCTCCGGAACGAATTAAGTTCATAACCAGAAGTACCACTGTACTATATTACTTCAGCTCTCAACAAGCCATCCAAGATTGTGTGTCAATTCAACTTGACTTCAAGGATATATTTATTATCATTTTTGAACAAATTATACAAACATGAAAAGTTGTGGAAATGATTGTGTGCTAGATAAAGTGATTCATTATAGGAGCAGTCGGGTTTATGGCACTTTATACCAGGGTTTTTCTCAAAAATTATAGCACAGTCTTCCTGTCACTATAAAAACTAGTGATAGTCTGTAATATCACGCAGTAGTGGTATTTTTAGGATTTCATTTGTTATTCAAATGGAGTGGGAGCTCTCAGTTTCTCTCCATCATATTTCTTTCCTTTGTTGACTTCAGGTATTTAAAAGACAGAGAGACAAGCACCGTGTACTAAAAGTGAACTAGAAATATTATGAGGATGTTATTCCCAACCCATCTCCTTGTCAGGGGTCAGCAAGAGCAAATTATTGTTAGCAGCCTTATACTGTTTTAAAAACAGCTATAGGGTCAATTACTCCAGGACTGCTTAAACACTGTGGACTTGTGGACCTTTGAACTAAGAGCATGCAAGGCAGTAAAACTGTACCTGGACTGCTGTATTTCAGATTGTGGAAAGGGGAATCGCACAGCAGAATGCTTTCCTTGTTCGTTTACTTGCACAAACAAAATGATGCAATGAGTAGTTCAGTTGAAATTCTTCTGCCTCCCACCATTTATTGACATCTACATTTTTATTGTAGGAATTTCTGAATTATGGATAATTTATTTCTGTTTCCCAGCAGAATGAAGTGGTATAGCCCAAGTACTACCTTATCCAGCTGGTTTGCATGAACTAGGCCTTATGCAGATATCCAGGTGTGGGCAAGCATCCCATTAGAAATATCATGAGCTAGATATATTTAATTTTTGCTCAGGGAGTTCCATGTATTGAGTTAAACTTGATTATATCTTGAAATGAACACTTGTATGTTGCTGCAGACATATGGTAAGGTAATACCTGAGGCACCCTGTTAACTGCATAACAAAGACCCTGTGGCACCTTCAAGACTGACTAGTCTTTTGTCAGTTGAAATTCCATAGGACCAATAGCCTGCTTTACCAAAAGGGACTTGAGAAGGTGGTAGATACCGGTACATGTTTATGGGGCAGAGATGAACAAGGAGAGAACTAAGGGTAGCAAATGCAAATAATGTGGCCTCATGGCAGTGGTGCAATTCACGTATGCTGGTCATGTTGCAGAGATCAGTATCCTAAATGTGAAAGCTGTAACTTGGACCAAGGGAGTGACAGGAGGCAGTAAACAGTGAAATCAAAGGAAAGTCTCTTGATTTCTGTAACTTAAAAACAAACAAACCCTGCTAGCTATTTTGTTGCTTTTGATTCTCCCTCCCCCTTTGAAGGCTAGTGTGGTAGAAAGGTAGTCTAGAAATAGGTATCGTGTCTTAAACCTCCCTTTGCTTCCACAGGGCCTAGTGTCATACCAGCACTAGTAGGTAAAATTCCTTCCTGGGACAGATACAAGGCTTCTGACTGCATATTGCTGTATTTTTATGCAGTACTGATTTTTCAGTCTGGGCTTGTGGAACTAGTTTCTGTAATGCTTGTGCTGAGAAGCTAAACTAGTCTTGTGTTGGGGCCAAATTCACCCTTGGTTAGCAGAAAGAAGTGAATTTGCTATGAATTAGTTCGTACTGGTTTGCCACTTGTTAGGCCCTTGACGTGTTATCAATAAGTACCTTGGGAACTTATTGACTTGTTGGTTCTTGACCTTTTGGCTGTGGCTAAGTATAGGAATTGAATGCCTGAAAATTAAATGATAGGCTATATATGCATAAATTCTTGGGTGTCAGTGTATTACATGGACTAATTTCAGTTTACCTGAATTTACGGCATTTAGTGTTCAATAAAGGAAATATTTCTTTCAGTATACAGAGAGTAATAATATTGTGGTTGCTAGCACTAAGCAAATCAATTTCCTTTTACAGGCTGATTATCATAACAGCTGCTGTTTAATCACCCTGATTGTTAGGTAACTTTTCAATTGCCTCAACATTTTTGAAAAAAATAGGTAGTGCTGCCTCACAGGGATCATGGCACAGTTGTGGCTAACCTTCAACAAGGTGTGGATCGGTTTGGCGTTTATTAGTAGTAGCGATAATCCCAAACCACCAACTTCTAAAAAATTGGGTTGTACTTTGTAGCACCTCGACTTTAACTATGTTGTGTTTTGTTCTTTCCATGCTTTCAGCTTCTCATCTTGGTGAAATTAAATTAAAGAGAAAAGAGAAAAGAACCCATAAGTAAAAGTGGCACTCATTTATATGTTAGTTCTCAAATTTGTAAGGGTAGATTGACAGTGTGCACTTTGTCCCTCTATTCCAACCTCCACATACGTTCTGAAAGCATTCAGGCAACTCTTCAGCTATATTTTCACAGCATGTTCACTAATTATTGCCTGAAAAGTCTGAACTTTTCCAGACAAACAAGATGCACTTGACTATTGGTACACACAGGAAGGACAGCCTATGATCTGCCTGCAGGTGTCTTAATGGGTGTTTACTTCTTGGCTTCAGCATTTGATTTGGAAATACCCAGCCAGTAATCCTATCCATGTTCTTTGTCTTTCTCCCCTTGATCATGTATGTGTCAATAGTGACCTTAAGGACTGGTTTTCCCAATAGAAGCCTGGTCAAGATCAACTTCTGAGGCCTGTATGTCTGGCTTCAATGGACATTCATTCATTTATTTATTTTAAATTGTTTTTTATTAAGATTTTAAAAGAAAATTTTAGCATTATCAATGCTGATAAAAAACACAAGTTACATTTTACATTTTCTGTTACCTCCCCGCAACTTCTGCAACTTCCCTTTCTGTTTATCACATATTCATTTCTCCTGCTTATAGTTTTATATACCTTATATACTGAAATTAAAATTATACTTCATTAATATATTCTTAACATTTTACCCTCATATTTAAATTTTCTCTTTAGGCTTGGTGATTGTAAGTGTCTTAATTAAATCCTGCAAGTGAGTTCATTTCATTACATTGCTTCTGTATATACATCATAAAAGGTTCCCAATCTTTTTAAAAGTCATTATTGTCCTTATCTTTAAGTCTTTCAGTCAGCTTTGCCATTTTGGCATATTCCATCAACTTTTCTTGCCATTGTTCTTTTGTTGGTATTTCATCGCTTTTCCATCTTTGAGCTAGTAAAATTCTAGCCGCTGTTGTTGCATACATGAATAAATTATTCTTGTCTTTTGACAAATCTTGATGTAAAATATCTAACAGAAAAGCTTCTGGTCTTTTAACAAAAGTCGTATTAAACATTCTTTTCATTACATTATAAATCATATCCCAATAGTTTTTAATTATTTTGCAATTCGACCACATGTGAAAAAAGGTACCTTCCTTTTCCTTACAGTTCCAACACTTATTGGAGCTTGTTCTAAACATTTTTGTCATTTTTGCCAGTGTAATATACCATCTATACATCATTTTCATATAATTCTCTTTTAGCAATATACACTCAGTAAATTTTAAATTAATTTTCCATAACTTTTCCCAATCTTCCCTTTGTATGTTATATCTTATGCCCTAATGGACATTCAGTTAAAAGTACTAGGTTTGGGGCTTTCTCCATGCTGGCACCGTAGTTATGGTATTCCCTCTTTGCTCACTTTTATATGGGTTTTAAAACCTTTTTATTTCAGTGAGTTGATTCTTAAAACTGTTTTAAGATTAATTTATTAATACATAAAAATAATACACATTTCATTGTATTTGATATCTGTTTGCTGCTTTGGTTACACTTGTAGAAAGTGAGGTAGAACTAAATTTGTGAGTGTGTGTGTTTTGAGGCTTTCTGTACATCTTGCCAAAGAGCAATAAACTTTTCTGTATTTTAAGGGATACATAATTGGTATATTGAATGCTGTAGGACCATCAAGTGAACTCTGGATGTTTAGAGGTGATGCAGCTGAGCGTCTTTGTTATTAATTTAAATTTGTTTCTAAAAACACTCTGTATAGTGGTTCTAGGAGACATTGAATACAATCTGTTGTAACAATGTTCAGACCAAATTTGCACCCTGGGTTGCCTTGCCGCCTTGAGGGAGGGCAGGAAAAAAACTTATGTTGACTGAAGGGGCGCAATACTTTTCTGTTGCTAAGGAGGTTTGGTTCTAGTATTTGCCTGGATGGCATACCAACTGTAATAAAATTTTATTATTTTGCATGAGCAAGTGGTATTATCGTGTAGGAGATACTGGTGTAATAGGCTGTATGCCCCACTGGGCAGTGACTCTTAAGAGGGATGGACAAGCAAAGACCAAACTGGCAGGTCTGTAAAGGAATTCAGCTGAACCAGTACAAATGATGTAGAAGAAGAATGCAGGAAGATAAGTGATCCAGGAGCTACTTTTGGGGGTTTGTGGGCTGGAGTTGGTGTACTAAAAGGACAGGGCCAGGATATATAGTTCAGGCTGTAGATAAGCACAATCAGAATTCTGCCTCCTGTCCCCCAAAATCAGTGGGGGTGGGGGGTGATATATGTCTTTGGAACTACCTATTAATTCTTCCAAGCACTGAAAAGGAAGTTGCTATTGTGGTGAATCTTGCTCAATTTGGGACCTTTTGCTTGAGACTCATGTAAATATCGATAAAGCATGCCCTATTCTGCAGCCAAACCCCCTGCAAGACTTCTTTCCCCTGCATCACTTTCCCCCCCTCCAACACCCCTGCTCTTAAAAGCCTTGGCAAGTGTAAGCTGAAGAAGCACATTTACAAAGGAAACAATTGACTTTAGCTTCTTTTGTTGCTGAAAGTGGCCCCCAGTGAACTGACTGCAAGGACTAGATAGAGCCTAACGGAATGGAATGGCCGCCTGCTGGCTGGCTGGCTGGCTTGCTGGCTGGTGCTGCGGCAATGCACTTCCTCTTTGTGGTGCAAGAGAATTGGAACAGGCGAGACATTTATCATCTCCTTTCCCACTCTTTGCGCTTGGGGTGGGTGGGGGGAAGTTGTCAGTGAAAGAAAAAGAACTGTAATCGCACATTTACATATGCTTCTAATTGTTGATTTGGGGATTTTCTATGAATATGGCTTTGCAAAACAGATGCTGTTAGAGGGGGCAAAAAGCAGGAATGTATCTCTTATTTTTCTCTCCCTTTTTTGAGGTGGGCAATGAATTAAATGTTTTTGTGGCCCTCTCATCCGTAGCTGGGAGCGGTTTGTGGACCGCGTCTGCAAACGCGCCTCATAATTGTTTTTCACACATAAGTTATGCAAATGAGCTTTTATGGCAACTGGCATAACAATTAGCATCCTCCAGCAATATTTTAGCAGGTTAATTGCAAAATTTCTAAATTGTACATCTGACTTGTTAATTAGGCATGACAGAGGTGGTAAAACAGTTATCTTCAGGCAGTGGCAGCCAGGAGCTGCTTGAAATGCAAAGAGCAACGATTGATTGGATTTGAGGGTTAAAATTGTGGGAGCGCTGCTGTTGTCAAGTGCCGCCGAGCTGCTCTGCTCGATCCGCTTGCCTTGGAGCAAGAACGGCCTCATCACCGAGTCCCTGCCATTTGAAAATCTGCCTTATTTAACTCTCTAACTTGCTAAACCCTTTGGATGCTGAGTGCCTGCATTGCTGTCACTACTGTAAGCAGAAGTAATAATTTCAATTTTTATTTACAAATGCAGCTGATACATGACTAGCTCACATGGGACTATCCAGCCACCTACAACCCCCAACCAGCGCTTTTAATTTTGACCACATATCTCATTGCAGTGCTTATTTCATTGTGTTTTTTCAATGTGAAATTAATTGTGGTTTGTTAGCTTCACTTAACTCTGTTTATGTTCCTTAAAACATTTATTTTCTAAGGCCTGTGTGTGCCTCTTTATTATGTCACTAATTTAAAATACTAAACATAGGCAGTGATCCCTTCTTGGTCAGTCAGAGGGGTATCGGTATGATTAAAATGTGATATTAACACAAAATTTTCATGCACAACCAAGAAAGATTTCAGATCCTAGTTATACTCTTTTATGACACCAGTGCCTGCTATTTTCAAACAAAATGCCATTCTGCTGGCAGAATGTAGGCCATTTTTGCTCTATGAATATTTACACAATTTCCCACCACTAGAAAGACCTTCTGTATACCTTGCCATGTGACTCTGGAGTGGAAAATGCCATTGCGTTTTGATCTCTAAAATAAATCTAGTTTGGGGATGATGAGAAAGAAAATAAAGCTTGAAATAAGCCACTACCGATGGGGCAGGGGTAGAAAGAAACCTAGGTATGCCCAGGTACACAGACAGCTAACTGTTGTGTCTTGTAGTTTCAGTGAAGTCGATCAAATTTTACTGCGTATACAATACCTGAGAGTGCAAAGAATATGAGTCAAATTAAGTATGTGTGAAATTTGATGTTCTCTTTTGGCTCTTCACACATGCCCTTGATTTAGCTGTATGGCAGTTAATATTGGAATGCCACCCCCTCCCCTGCTTTCTTATTTCATTTAAAAAGTAAATGTTCCTGCATGCATAACTGTTCTAATATTTTACATTTTTCTCATGACATGCTTATACGTGGTAAGTGCCATTTATGATGTGTTGTCATCAATAATTTTGTCACAGAGAATAAAAGCCTTTAAACTCATCCACCCACTGGAATGTTTTATCATATTTATTTTTAAGAGATATGAAATTAGCAGGACGATTTGAGCTCTTTGAATGTAGGAGATGCAAATGTAACTGAATATTTACCTTTAATGAAGGGCAACATAAATATCTCAGTATCAATAAATTACAGAGAGTGCTTTAGCATTCCATAGACACCTAATAAATAGTTCCTGCTGGGATTCCCCCCCCCCCCCGCCCCACCCTGAATCTTTGAACAAGGTTATCATTCTAGCACAGGTTAATTTATAACCGGCAGTGACATTAAGGATGACTTAAATATCCTTTTTTCTTTTTCAAGAGTGTGTGGTGGTTGACAATATTCTGTCTCTACGAGAAGAAGGGTGTGTGCTTTTCCAAACTACCACATCTTCCCAATTCTTTTTTATTACACCTATTTTGTTTTCCGCCATTTAGAGAAGGTCTCTTTGAGTAAATGGTTCACTGGATTATGTTTAGAGGGGAGTAACTATTTTAATGAGGCTCACTGGAAACTGTTTCAGCAGGCGATTACTACATGTGTATTATATAGTGGTTCGTTCTCTCTCTCTCCCCCCCCCCCCCCGGTCACTGTACATGTCCCTGAACATAAGAGGAAATCTGCACAGCAGTCCCCTCATATTGTTTAAGACAATAAGAAATCCTTAAGTGTGAGCCAAGAAAAAAGAATGCATTATATTTCTTTCTCTGTGGGTTCTCCCCCACCATCCAATCCTTAGCTAGCCTAGTAGTAAGTAAATATCCTCTATTGTTTAAATGTACATCACATTTTAACTGTCCTAATATTGATCATCCTATGAAGGAATTATATTGAAGGCTGGTAGTTATTAGTGTAAAGAGGGTCAGATGCAGAGACTAGTACAAAGCAAGTGCTCTCATGGTAATGATGCTGCTATTTATAGATTCCCCCATTTCATTAGTTGCAGAGTTTCAGGGAAGAGATTTTCTCATGGGGAAATGGATACTTGAAGTTCATTTTCTTCCTGATGCACATTAAGGTAGAAATGTGAACAACCTTCAGTATAGGACATGATTACTAGGTTTTTTTTTTAGTGGGGGTATGTTACACACACATACGCATACACCAATATGGTTGTACTTTACTAATCTAATTTGGGTGATGCAAACTGAAATTGGTGCATCTGTGAAGCACAGTTCACTGTTATTTGTAAATACATTTTAAAAATATAACTTAAATTTTTTTTAATACGGCGTGCATTATTTAAACTGCTGACCAGTATTCATATTTAATAGTTAAATTCTGCTAAGCTGCAATTTTTTACAATTGTGCAGTGTGTATTCAGGCTGACATGTGTACACACAGGGCCCATATGCATATACTCACACATACATTCACCTAACAGGCTTTGTTTCCTAGCACTGTACTCATTTATTGAAATGTACATATCTGAAACTTCTGTCTGTCTTGACATTCAGGTGAGGGTAGGCAATTTTTATTTTTATTTTTAATGTGTTTGCCCATTGCTTTCCTTCTTAAATTCTTGACACCTTGAGTTATATTTTTCCTCCTTTAAGAGAATATTTACTTAGTTAGTATTCACTTAATTAGAACTGACTGTTTAATGTTTTCTGGGAGGGTATTTATGGCATTTTCTTTGCCATATTTGCATTCCAGAAATTAAGTCTCCACGCCATTATTCGGCAAGCCTTTCATACATTAGAATGATGAATTGAAAGCAGAAATGGGGAAAAGACTGCAATGCAATGAAAATTTAATCAGCGTCTTCTGCTGCTTTAATAAGGCAAATAATTCTTATTGGCCGCTGTGTTAAGGTTTCTAATATTTAATTCATAACAAACCTTGCATTATTCTGCAGCGGCATCGACAGCTCCACTTTGCTGCCTGCCAAAAGGCAACCATAAAAACTTAAAAGCAGATGTAAGCGTCTGAAACAAGGAGAATGATTAGATCTAAAGTGGTCTGGAAGAAGGGGGAAATCAACAGCCTTGCTAGAGAGTTTGATGAATCTTTACACACTGTTTAGTAATGCGTAAACAATATTAAACTCATTAAAAGAGTGGATTTGGGGTAGGCATTGATAGCCCTTGTGAATTTTGTTGTGGTGCGCCCTGTGTGACTCCCTACCCTCTGAAAGGGATATCTAAGGAAGAAGTACAAATTCCCATAGATCAGCTATTGCTAGTTGTAAGAATTATTGTTAATTTTTATGTTTAACATATCAAACATACTTCTTTTTCATGTTAAAACTTGAATACCACCGCCTGAATTTAATCTTGCTCTGCTACAGATCATGGACTGCTGTGATGTCATCTCTCTCTTACTCTGCCTCTGTCATGATTTTATGTTAACTTTTTTGTTTATGGGTATAAAAATACAGCATACCGATTTTGAATAATAAACCATGCAGATGGGTTCTCTTGTGTTCAAAATGTGATTGCAGAATCTTCTCTTCTTCCTGCCTGCTCCCCCACCTCTTCCCCATCCTCAAATTACCGTCTTGAATCTCCAGAAATTAGCTAAGATTAAATGTGTAAACATACTCTGTAATTCCGAAAGGCTGTGGCAGTGAGCGTCTTTGAGTGCCAGGCTCTGGAAAATGGCAACCTGCCAATGGTAGGTGCGAGCTCTTGTTACATGGAAGGGTTTGCGCGCCTATTCCCATTTCTTCACGAAACGGCTTAATTGGTGTCAGCACCCCAGGGATAAAGGCCTCTAACACTGAAATCCACACGAATCACCCTGTCTCTGCTCAGTGTAGGGAAACTGGTAACAACTGGTGGTGAATGAGGAGTGAACGGCACTGCAACAATACTCAATGATGTTTGGGATGACAGAAATTAATACGCACTTGCTTGAAGAAAGCCATGATTAATGGCAGTGAGCGAGGGAATGCTGTCCCTCCTTTTAACTCCACTTTGATGGGGATTGAAAAGCAAAAGGCTGTTTTTATTCTATTTCAAAAGCAGAGTTCATCCAGAGTACATTATAACTATTTCCCCCCTCTGTTTTTTAATTTCATAAATATGATGGGAAGTGTAGATTAGATTAGATTGGATTAGGGCTCCCCCACCCTCAAATTGTGAAAGTTTAAAATATATTACTTCTGCTTGTCCTTTTGCTGTTAACAGAGAAATTCTATGCTGGCTTGTTTTGTGGTTCATGCCATCTTACCTGTAATTATAATTAGTATAATTCACAACTTTTCATTTTAAAAGTCTGCTTTGTAGTCCATCTTTCTTTGTCCAACATTTGATAAAGAAGCTTTCTCCTGCAAGAAAATCTGAAACCACATAACTCAGTTTTTGATACTGAATTCTTCATTTTATGGAACGTTAAAAACCAAGTACAATGTTGGCATTCTCCTCCACCTCCACCCCCCTTTCTGTTGAGCGAGAACACTGATAGATCTTTAGGATCCAACAGGAAGACATAAATTAATGGAGTTCTGGAGACCAGGTTATCATTAATAATCCATTTTGTCTTGGTTCTTGGCATTGTCAGACTCATTATTTTGTGTTTTGTATAGGGATAAAAGCAGAGGATGTCTTAAGGCACAGCAGCCAGTGATGGTACAGTGGTTAGAGTGTTGGATTAGGACCTGAGAGATGTGGGTTCAATTCCCCTCTTAACAGGAAGCTCACTGGGTGACCTTGGGCCTGTAACTACCTCTCAGACTAACCTACCTCACAGGGTTGTAGTGAGTTTTAAATGAGTTGTGGAAGAACTATGTAAGCCACCTTGAGCTCCATGGACAAAAAAGGTGAGATATAAATGCAATAAATAAATAAATAAAATAAACATTTTCCTGGGTAAACCAGGGATTTAAAAACGGATCTTGTTTCCTGGAGCGAAACAAGTATGTGTATGCATTCAGTTAAAATACAGAAATCTATTTTAATAGCAGAACTGTACATTTAGTAAATAAGGCATTGGTTAGAGGCTATCTCTTTCGATCACTACTGTCCTGTCTAGATAGGAGGGTGACTTTAGGAATGTAGGAAGTTGCCCTATTCTGAATCAGACCACTGGTCCAACTAGCTCAGTATTGTCTATGCTGACTGCAGTTACTCTCCAGGGTTTCATTCAGATGGGGAACGTTCCCAGTCCTGTCTGGAGCTTCTGGGGTTTGAACATGGGATTTTCTTTATGTAAAGACTACCACTTAGCTTTAACCCTTCAACTGACTATAGTCCTTTCTAGCACTAGCATGGCACAGGAATGCTTTGTGCTCTACTCTAGAACAAAACATTGTATTTTGGAACCAAATTATTACTTTAGGTATACAAGGATTTCGGTATGCCCGGTGGAACTTTTGAACTGTTTCTTTTTGCACTGCAGATTTTCATGACGTATGCTGCATGAGTGGCTGCCGTTTAAGGAAACACAAGTCACAAGCCCCTTTGGGAGCATGGAACTACTTGAATGGTTCTTTTGATCATGGCTTCTTTTATGGTCATTGGTTTCACATCTGCCTGGTTCCTTGTAACCTCACTTCTTGTAGTGAGGGAATCACTAGAAGGCCCTCAGAGCTAGATCTCAGTGTCTGGGCTGACAGATAGGGTGGAGACACTCCTCCAGGTATACAGGACTGGGGCCATTTAGGGCTTTGAAGGTCAGCACTAACACTTTGAATTGTGTTTGGAAACACTGAGAGTCATTGTAGGTCTTTCAGGAACAGTGTTATATGGTCCTGGTGGCCATTCCTGTCACCAATCCAGCTACTTCATTCTGTACTAGTTGTAGTTTCTGAGTCACCTTCAAAGGTAGCCCCACGTACAGCATGTTGCAGTAGTCCAAACAGGAGATAACCAGGGCATGTACCACTCTGGCGAGACAGTGCGCATGCAGGGTCTCAGCTGGCGTTCCAGATGGAGCTGGTAGGCAGCTGCCCTGGACACAGAATTAACCTGTGCCTACATGGACAGCTGTGAGTCCAAAATGACTCCCAGGCTGTGCACCTGATCCTTCAGGGGCACAGTTACTCCTTTCAGGACCAGGGAGTCCTCCACACGCATCCTCCCCCTGTCCCCCAGAAACAGTACTTATGTCTTGTCAGGATTCAACCTCAATCTGTTGGCCACCGTCCTACAACCTCATCCAGACACTCACACAGGACACTGACCATCTTCACTGGTTCCAATTTAAATTAGCTGGGTATAATCCGCATACTGCTGAACATCCAGCCCAAACCCCCTGATGATCTTAAAAAGCATGGGGGAAGGGCCGGAGCCCCGATTTACCCCAAAAGTGAGTGTCTAGGAGTCCAAACACTCACCTGCAACACCACTTTCTGGACAAAGCCCAGGAAGAAGGCGTGGAACCACTTCATAACAGTTCCCCCAGCTCTAAACCCCCCAAGACAGTCCAGGTCAATGATATAAAAAGCCACTGAGAGATCCAGCATAACTAGGAAACAGCTTTCACCTCTGTCTCTAGCCCATCAGATATCATTGACCAGCCTGACCAAGATAATTTCAGTCCCATGATGGGGCTTGAATTCTGATTGGAAGGGACCCAAATGGTCCACATCCTCCAGATATCTGGAGTTGTTCAGCAACCACCTGCTCAGTTACCTTGCCTA
The DNA here is from genome assembly GCF_964270895.1 of Podarcis filfolensis. Classification (NCBI taxonomy): domain Eukaryota; kingdom Metazoa; phylum Chordata; class Lepidosauria; order Squamata; family Lacertidae; genus Podarcis; species Podarcis filfolensis. The sequence goes on from NC_139617.1 coordinate 38,505,000, forward strand.
AGAATGGAAGATTTGAGACTCAAATTATTTGCCATATTGGTTGGCTCCAAAGATGGTTTTTTAAGAAGCAGTTTAATAACTGCTTTTTTAAACGGTCCGGGAAGATTCCCTCACAGAGGGAAGCATTCACTACCCCACAAAACCCATTGCCCAGCCCTTCCTGGCTCAGTTTTATGAGCCAGCATAGGCAAGGATCAAGGAGATAGGTGACAGGTTTCACTCATCCAAGCAGTCTGTTCACATCATCAGAAGTACCAGGGGATAGATGCACCAACCGTACTGTCTCTAAAACTTGGTTTCTCCTACAACAGAATGCTATAATTCTCCTCTTAGGCCTTTCTGCTTTTGAGATGGTTGAAGAGTGTGAGTCACAGCTTATTTCTTTCACTTGCAAATAGGTTTTGCTTTGAAACAAATCTCAGTTTAGACTGATCTCTTGTGCTGTAGACTGAGTGGTTACAATGCATATGATTTGATTTAGGTACTTGGTTTGGCATATGACTTGGCTTATTTTCCCTAAGGACAAGAAATCACAAGTGATGCTTCTTGGCCTATCTCCTGGTCTTGTATGCAAGCCTTTGACCCTGTTCAGACAATCCTGATTTGCAGGATTATGAATGAATCACAGAGGGCTTTAAGATTGCACCCTCCCTCATCCTTTCACCCTCCTATTGTGCACAATGGGTGATTTGTTACTTCAAGTGTATCATTTGAGTTGCACAGAACTCTTCTATCAGGCAAAAACAGAAAGATTGCTGATTCTCAACTGCTGAAGAGAGGAAGGCTACTGCTAGTAGCTATTTGGTTACAAGTTTGCAGTCACTAAGGCAGAGCTTTCCAAACTTTTCATGTTGGTGACACACTTTTTAGACATACAGTACATCATTTTGCAACACAGTAATTCAGTTTTACTAGCAAACCAGAGGTTTCCAGCCCCATGAGGAGCATGGGGAGCGTTCACGTGACACACCTGCACACTGCAGCCGACACACTAATGTGTCGCGACACACAGTTTGGAAAGCTCTGCACTAAGGTTTTATAGCATTCTGTAATGCTTGTGGAATGCTATAAATGATTTGTGTCTACACCTAATCATAATGTTTTGTAGTTCTGTCTCATTAGACACTATCATTGGAGGGAAAGTGGCTGAAAACTCTTCAAATTTTGAGATACTATTGCCAGATAAAGAGTACTCTATAGTTTTAAAACTTGAATACTCCATCCTTCTAGGGAATTATGATACTTTTAGTGCACTCACACTCTCTCTCTCTCTCTCTCTCTCTCTCTCTCTCTCTCTCTGTGTGTGTGTGTGTGTGTTTGTGTAATTTTGCATCCCTTGTAGAGGGGCTGTATTAAGGGCCCTGCCTCGGTTCCTTGCCAAGTATACTGTACATAAACACACCATTTCATGCTGATGTTCACATAACCTTCACAAGGATTAGTATTTTCTCAACAAAATGAACAAAGCGAGGAACAAACCTTTTGTTGTGTCCTTTTTCCTCTATACTTCCTTAGCTACACTTTTTAGGGATGCCATTTGTCCTTACTACTGGATGAGAGGAAGTTACTTGGCTTTGCACTTGTGGGTAGTAGAGGTGGTAGAAGCCTGTTTTATGAATATAGGACATAGGGGACAAAGGAGTTCACATAGTCCTTCTGTATTTTTTACCTGAAAGAAGATTTAAGACATTCTTTTCTATACTGAGTTACAAAGGATCTTTGTCTCAGTACATTGTAGCAAAATTTTAAAGAGCAGGTTTTGACAGGAAATGTTTTGCTGACACAGAATATTTTGTTAACTTCTGACTCTCAAATAAGTACTACTTCTGTCATAATGATTGATTTATATTCATTTTAGACTGTACCTTTCACATCTTTCTCTATTTCCTACCCCCTCCGTGAGTATTCCTCATTATTTGTACCTGTGCTACTGGAGAATATTGCAGTTTCCAAATTGTTCCAAATTGTTAGCAAGAGGTAGCAAGCAATTAATACACACACACACACACACACACACGTGTGTGTGTATGTATATGTATCTCTCTCTCTCTGTATATATATATATATATATGTATGTATGTATGTGTAAAATAGAATGTTTATTACTGGCCATACAGTTTTTGGCACTACAGTGCGGAATGAATAAAAGCCACAGGTACAATCATCTTATGTCCTAAGAAGACAAAAGTAGTACTGTTACACTAAGGCTAAATAAATAGTGTTTCCTTAAACAGTTATCAAAGGGTGAAGGTGGCCTCTCAAAAGAGAGCCATAAGTGCTTCCCCATAGTGCAGTTCTTTGTGTATCTTGAATGGGCCAGAAAAGAAAAATATGCTTCTCTTTTTGTGTGTGGCAGCAGTTGAAAATGTGGCCAACTTCTTGTGGGCCTTTAAAGAACTGATACTGTAGCTTTGGTAAACCTGCTCAGTGGCAGAGTGTGCCCTGCTGGCACCCAGGGTGGACATTCACCATGCTTTGGGGGCGGGGCATGTTGCTGGCACAACTGCGTCCTTCTCAGGCACCCTTTAGCTGGAGGGTGGCTGAGGGGAATGCAGTGTGTGTGTGTGTGCTGAACCCGTGCTGCTTTTGGGAGTAGTGCTGGCCCACAGGGTGCCTGGCCTGCTGCATCTGTCTCGGACACCCTCCAACTGGAGGGCAGCTGGGAGGGCTGTGGTGGCTCAGGTGCCCTGCAATCCAAGTGCCATTCGTGGAGGCAGTGCATCCTGCTGCATTCTTCTTGACTGCCAGAGGGCAGCTGGGAGGGGATGCAGCAGCTCAGGCACCCTGTGAATCCAGTCCTGTACTGCTTTTGTGAACGTTGCTAGGCTCTCGGAACACCTGGGCTACTGCATTCTTCTCCAACTGGAGGATGGCTGAGAAGGATGCAGTGGCTCATGATGCCCTGTGCCCCCCCAAAAAAACATGTTCCCAGGGTGATGCCCCCCTTCTATGCCTCTGGACCTGCTAGCACAAGAATTAAATAATCATTTTTACCCCAAGTTTATTATCTTGGTCCTATCCTCCGGAACTGGCGGCTCAATCATATGTGGGTTGGTGGACCCTCTATAGCTAATTAGCACATTTCTGCCTGTTTGGTTTTGGCACTTCTTTTCTTGCCTGGTTTTCCTCTGCCTGCCTCTGCTTCCTCAGTTGTCTTCCTATTGAATTTTAGATTGTATGTTCCTCAGGGCTATAGCATCATCATACTGATGGATGTCATTCTATAAATTATAAAATACCATTGCATTGGCCCAGAGGGCTGGAGCTGAGGAAGACTTGAAACACTACCTGGTCCTTTTGAAATGGGCAGTGTGCTCAGTGTTGCTCTTTGTATGTTTGTACTCCCAGCCCTGCTTTTGCTGCGTCCACATCAGACTTTGGAAATGCCTTGAATGTTTCAGTTGTGCTCTCCAGAGTTGTAGTGCTACAACATCAGCATAGCCAACTTGCTTGGGAAATTAGAGAGGTGAAATGCAGAAGCAGAGTAGAAAGAGAACCAGAAGCAGGAGAGGTTTGGAAAGAGGAGCAAAAGGCTGTGTGTTCCTTTAGGTAGCTAAGCTGTATACAAAGGTGGAAGGAGCTAGGGAGGAGAGCCAAGATTGGAGCAATCCATGCTAGGAGAGATTCTACAATGCCTGAATGTTGAAGGAAGAAGCTTAGATGAGAACTCTTACCACTTCTATCCTAGAGATAAGTCTACTTGGATTCTACGTTCTAGAATAAAGGAAGAACAATGATCTTGAGTACCACTCTCTATAATACTTTTTTAGAAGAGCTCAAACATTTCCCCTTCCAATGAGAATATCTCCTAATAACTTTTATTTATCTGCTAATTGTAGACATATGATATAAATGATAGCAACCATGAGACAATTTTAGCCTGAATATTCAGATGGTATTTTGCTATAAAAACCTAGCACAGTGTTTAAAGATAGATATAGGATATCTTATTTATGCCATTATCAGGAGCAGCTCAAACATGAGTCAAATTGAGGTGATTGTCTCAGGCAGGGGTTAGTAAAATCCCCACTGCTTGCCTGCCTGTCTTGCTGGCCTGGGCCTGCAGAAGCATCCATTTGCTTGCCCCATTGTTTTCCATTGTGATCATTTAGGTGGGAGAGAATTTCATACTCCGATTCCCCTGACTCTCTCTCTCTCTCTCTCTCTCTCTCACACACACACACACACACACACGGGGAGAGAGAAGTTTTAATTAGCTAATCAGTTAAATGCACAAATTTGAGAAAATGCAACAAAAATACTTATCACAGAATAAAGCAACAAACATAATACATGCATGAATACACATATTTATTTAGGATTTATAAGAATCTATTTTTAAAAACCTTCCGATTTAAGGAAAATGTTTAGTTACTTAAGCTTATTGACAGGAAAATGCAAGTCCTGTGGATGTTTACTCCGGAGTAGGCCATGATGCATTAGCATTGCAGCCTAAACATCATAGCCCTAATAAAAACAGCATTTGGGAACCAAAAAGCTAAAGACTGAGTTATGACAGATGCCATGGGGGGGGCCCTTCTGATATTGCAGATTTGGATGTATTTGATATTGTTAGGAGCTTCTACTGGCTAAAAAGCAAGGTGTGTGCATGGGAGGGGGCGATGAAATATGGGCAGACAAGAGGATTTTCTTCTTAAAATCTTTCACAGTTGTGCCAAGAAAAGCAGCTCCGATGGAACGTTTTCATAAACTATCATCAGTTATGCCGCAGCAGCTTCACAAATCAGAAATGATATCTTCAGGCACTGCTGTCAAGTGTTATTCAAATAATACCAGCCTCACATTTGAATAACAGCAGACATTTTGAATTAATTAATCAGATGAGATAGTTGAGGCCCTTTCTCATTAGTCTCTGGGTCAGGCATGGGAAGATATATGTGTCGGTGATGATACACTTGTCTTTAATCGTGATTTATGAAGATTTAGGATTGTGTGTGATTTGTCAAAAGGGTTCTGGGGGAAAAGGCTGGTGCATATTTCATTACCTAATCTGAGATTGATTTCATGATGCCGAGAGATACAACCCTATTGTTAGGCTACATGGGAAAGCACAGGAAGAGGCAAGGCATCCTGGGATTTTTTTTTACTAGCTTATCTTTGACTGTCAAGCCAGGCTGTAAACTTTTACTGCCACCACTTAACAATTCGTTCTTTAATTATAGGCAAATTCTTCATGTGGGGGTGGGGAGATAGAAGAGAGGAGAGTCATTCTCAACAGTTATTTAGTTAGAAAGCATAGCAGTCCTCATAGCTATGACCCAGTGTAAATCATGGACAAAAGGTTGGCAAATTTCAATGCTTGATCGTGGTAAAAAAATTCAAATTTCATGGTTTGCTATTAATAGGAAAAACAACCACTTAATCAATACATAATAAGCAAGGTGGAGCAACTTATGTGGTGATGTCCCCTTTCAAGAATTTATCGTTGGCTGAAATTCTGAGTTGGTAGAGAACATATAACTCATGTTTCTGGGACAACATTATTTGCAAATCTGGCTGAAGTAGTTCATGAAGTTTAGGTCAAGTGATACAGCACCACTTAAAAGAGACTAAACCTCTGTGTACTGACAACGTATAGTCTAAACTACTGAGCCTCTTGGGCTTGTCGATTGGAAGGTTGGCTTTTGGAATCTGAGTGATGGTGGTGAGCTCCTGTTGCTCTGTCCCAGCTTCTGCAGTTTGAAAGCACACCAGTGCAAGTAGATAAATAGGTACCACTGTGGTGGGGAGGTAAACGGTGTTTTTGTGCGCTCTGGTTTCCATCACAGTTTCCATCACTAAACCAGCAGCGGTTTAGTCATGCTGGCTACATGACCCAGAAAGCTGACTCCCTCAGCCTGAAAAGCGAGATGAGCGCCACACCCTATCATTGCCATTGACTGAACTTAACCATCCAGGGGTCCTTTACCATTTTCCTTTTTGTTACTCACAAATTGTGACCTTGTGCCCATGCCCAAGGAGCCTGCATATCTCAAGGAACTGGTTTCCATGCCAGGGAGCCTGCATTCATGTGTCATCTTGGCAACACACCTATGGATACTTGTCTGAAGGGAGAAATGCCAGAACCCAGAGGTTAGAGGCCTGTCCTTTTAAGCTTTCTATTATTGAAGCAAGGAGACAAAAGCTCATAAGACTTCTTGGCCTCTGTTGGCTCAAGTTTCACTAGGAGCTATCCATAGTGCTGAAGCCACCCATCGGCCATGCTATTACCCTAATGTACCCAGCTGGCTCCTTTTCAATGCAGTGCAGTGGAACCTCGAGTTGCGGACGTAATCCATCCCAGAGGCAAGTCTGCAACTTGAAGTGTTCGCATCCAGAAGCGCCGCGCCTATGCACGCGCATGACACGATTTAGCACTTCTGCATACACGGGAAGTGAGATTTAGCACTTCTGTGCATGTGCGAGTGGCAAAACCTGGAAGTAACCATTCCGGTACTTCCTGGTTGCCACGGGATGCACCTTGAAAAGACGTAACCTGAAGCGGACACAACATGAGGTATGATTGTATCTGCTCTTTTAATTTGCAGTACAAATTAAATAATAGCACCTTTTCAGATGCCCACATTGGACATCTTGCTCTGGCCCACCAATGTGGAATGGACGTTGTTTCAGCTTGGTTGGCTGTGCGGGCATTTGAAAATGATGACCTCTGATAGCAGTCCCCATGCCCTCCTTGGTAAAATATCCAGTGAGTCTTACAGAGGGTTCTTATGGGGACCAATGCATATTTCCCAGCTTCTTGACCAAATCTCAAATCTATATGTTGCTCTGACTTGAGGACTTATGTAACAACTAGGTAAAGGCCTCTTTATTAGTCTTCTGAAGGAACTTGCTGCAGTTGAGTTTCCTCCTGAAAGGACGTATAGCACAAATAAGGCAAGTCTTTGAGCTGCAGAAGATGGAAATGGCTAACTGCCACATTCACCCCTAATAGGTTGTAGAAAATGCTAGCTCCTTTTGCTTTGGGACACAATACCTCATTGGAATGAGCTCATGCTTGGTGGCAAATATTTGGAGGGCTTTAAATCCTGGATGGACAGGGATGAGATGATCCAGTTGAGATCCTTCCAGACCAGATTAGTATATACCTCTGGAGTAAACAGAATATTGACTCTTCTGTTGGAGCCATTCATAGGTATACAGTTGTACCTTGATTCCCAAACACCTTGGTACTTGGAGTTTTGGCTCCCGAACGCCACAAATCTGGAAGTGAGTGTTCTGGTTTGTGAATGTTCTTTGGAACCCAAACGTCTGACGGGGCTTCCGTGGCCTCTGATTGGCTGCAGGAGCTTCCTGCAGTCAATCAGAAGCCGCGCTTTGGTTTTTGAATGTTTTGGAAGTCAAACGGACTTCTGGAATGGATTTTGTTCAACTTTCAAGGTATGACTGTATGTGCAAATCCCTGAGGTGTGCATATGCATGTGTGTGCAGTTCATATGACTGTGTTATCTGTCCGGCTCTTGAGGCCCCTATGCATCGAATCCTAAAATTGTATAAATTGTAGGACTGGAAAGGGTCCTTGAATGTCATCTAGTTCAACACCTGCAGTGCAGGAATCACAACTAGATTGTACATAACAGATGACCATCCAACCCTGATTAAAAACCTCCAAGGAAGGAGAGTACACCACCTCTCATGGGAGTCGCTTCTCTTCCCTGTCACAGATTGTACTAGTTGCCCTCCAGAAATTTGTGTGTGAGCATCTTGGATGGGATTTTATCCACCCCTCCACCTCCCCAACATCTACACCCATGCTCTTTGTCAAAAGAAGTATGAATTGCGTCTGTGTAATGCTTATGAAGCCCTGGATGCTGTTACCATCTGGAATTGCAACCCACTGCTTTTTATTCCTGAGCTAGTTAAGGACTTGTGGATTTATCAAGCTAGATGTGGTACACATTGAAGAGGAGGATGAATGGAAGATGGCCCTTTAAACACATTATGGGAACTTAGAATACAATATAATGCCCTTTGAACTCTGCAATGCTTCAGCCTTCTTTGAACATTTTATGAATGATATACTAAAATCAATGATACACTAAAATTTAGATGATATGCTGATATATTCTGAAACACCCCAGCAACTCATATAATATTTTAGGAAAGTCTTTATCCAGTTCTGGGAATATCATCTGTTTACCAAGTTAGAGAAATGTATGTTTGATGTGATAATGGAGCCATATGGTGATATCACTGCAAAAGTATCCAGGTGAGCCTGTCTAAGTCTAAGCAATGTTGGATTGGCAAGCACTAAGAATTTGGAATGGCCTGTAATGTTTTGTAGGCTTTTCAAATCAATTTGTTAAAGGCTTCTCTGCTGTTACAGTCCTCCTAACAGAGCTTTAGTAAAACTCCCATGTACAGTAGTACCTCGGGTTACATACGCTTCAGGTTATATACACTTCAGGTTACAGACTCCGCTAACGCAGAAATATTACCTCAGGTTAAGAACTTTTCTTCAGGATGAGAACAGAACTCGTGCAGCGGCGGCGCAGCAGCAGCAGGAGGTCCCATTAGCTAAAGTGGTGCTTCAGGTTAAGAACAGTTTCAGGTTAATAACAGACCTCCAGAACGAATTAAGTTCTTAACCCGAGGTACCACTGTATTGGTTGCCTTTGATCAGCTGAAATGGAGCTTTATAGAGATGCCACTACTGGTGTGTGCCAGTTGATGTGGGTGGCGCTGTGGCCTAAACCACTGAGCCTCTTGGGCTCGCTGATCGGAAGGTCGCCTCTTCAAATCCGTGTGATGGGGTGAACTCCCGTTGCTCTGTCCCAGCTTCTGCCAATTTAGCAGTTTGAAAGCATACCAGTGCAAGTAGATAAATAGGTACTGTTGTGGCGGGAAGTGAACGGCGTTTCCGTGTGCTCTGGTTTCCGTCACAGTGTTCTGTTGCGCCAGAAATGGTTTAGTCATGATGGCCACATAACCCAAAAAGCTGACTGGGACAAATGTTGGCTCCCTCAGCCTGAAGTGAGATGAGCGCCACAACCGCATAATTGCCTTTGACTGGACTTAAACATCCAAGGGTCATTTACTTTTCCTTTGCTTGTCAGTTGATAACTTCAGTGCATTATGGAAGCAAATGCTTCCAATGTTGCTATACAAGGCGTTTTCACTTGGCAGTCAGCACCCACAAACCTTCCACACTCTTTGGCTTATTTCTGTAAGAAATTGACTCCTAGAAGTGTATAGTATAGAAGAAGGCAGGGGCGTAGCCTGGGAGGGACCCCCCCATCAAGTAAAACAGTAGAAATACTTAGCTGACCAATCCCATTGGTTCTGCCCCTCTAACAAAAGTCCTGCCCTGCAGCAAAGTCCTGCCCCCCCAAAAAAAATCCTGGCTGCACCCATGGAAGAAGGCACAATTGTACAAACAAGTTAAAAATAGTTCTTAACAAAAACCTGGAGAACAAAAAAGCTGAGTTAAGGAGAAAGTATCTATATTACAATTAAATATCACACACAAATACACACATGTTATATTATTATGAGCTGTATTATAATATGCAGACTTCATCAGTATGCTCTTAATATATTATTAAACACAAAACTGTTGTGCAAATAATAAAAACATTTAAATATCATCACTTATAATGAAGATAACCATATTTCAGAGACAACTAAGTAATAATTCCTGACAGTATTAAACTTCTATTATATATCCCTTAAAGGAAGAGGATAAAACACTCACTTCAAACCTTCGTGATGGGTCCTGAATAAATTAACTATATTAAATACTAACCCATTAAAATGAATTTCAATAGGGAAAAATGTAAGGTTCTGCACTTGGGCAGGAATAACCAGCTGCACAAATCTAAGATGGGGAGCACCTGGCTTGCTAGTAGCGCATGTGAAAGTATCTAGGGGTCTTGGAAGACCACAAGCTTAACCTGAGTCAGCAGTGTGATGCAGCAGGAAAGAAAAAGAAAAAGCTAACACCATTCTAGGCTGCATCAACAACAGAAGTACAGTGTCCCAGTCAAGGGGAGTAATAGTACCACTGTATTCTACCTTGATCAGACCACACCTGGAGTACTGTGTCCAGTTCTGGGCACCACAATTTAAGAAGAATACTGACAAGCTAGAATGTTTGCAGAGGAGGGCAACCAAGATAATCATGATGGGTGGACTTTGGTCTTTCATATTTCAACAGCGACCTGTGCAAGGCCAAAATTCACCACCCCAACCCCAGTCTCTCATCTTCTGTTCTGTTCAATTTATTATGTCATAGTTGCAGCCCCCTAGGCTCATTGCCCAGTGCAGCAGAATTGGTCATGCTGCCCTAAATCTGCCACTGACACCAAGGGTCTGTAAACCAACCCTTGTGAGGAATGGTTTAGGGAGTTGGGTATGTTTAGCCTGAAGAAGTGGAAAGTGAGATGAGATATGATAGCCATCTTCAAATATCTAAAGGGCTGTCCCATGGAAAATGTAGCATGCTTGTTTTCTCTTGCTCTGGAGGGTAAGATCCGAACCAATAGATCCAAGTTACAAGAAAGGAGATTCTGACTCTAAACATCAGGAAGAACTTTCTGACAGTAAGAGCTGTGGAACAGACTGACTCATGAGGTGGCAGACTCTCCTTGCTTGGAGGTTTTTAAACAGAGGTTGGACGGCCATCTGTCATGGATGCTTTACTTGAAATTCCTACATTGCTGGGGTTATAGTACGTGACCCTGGGGGTCCCTTCCAACTCTGCAATTCTATGATTCTATGAAAATAGTATGTGCATCCGCTTTTGAGGCCCCAAATCACAAAACTAACCCACAGTTAAACTTACCACTTAATTTTAATTCAGTGTAATGATGTAAACTTCCCCAGTATATCCTGCTTTCTCCATAGGAAAATTGTTTCTCTGAGTATGTAGGCACACTCCCCCCCTTCATTAATCACAGAACTTATATTGGGTCTCTATTGCCCTCTTTTTGTCATTTCCTGATAAAAACTCTGATGCTCATGAGTAGTTAGGCTCTAATAGTTTTTGTTATCTAGCAGTGAAGGTTTCACAGGTGTGGAATGCATTCATTGTGACACTGCTAAGGAATTACATTAAAAAATCCAAAACAGGAACTTACACATCATTCAAAAATCTCTTAAACTTTGAAAAATATTTTAGTGGTTTTCTCTTATAAACCAGTTCAGAAATAAGAAAGTGCTTATTCAAATAATGTATAGTACCTGTTGGAATCAAAGCAGATTAGATAAACTCATGAAGGAAGGGATGGTGGTCTATCAATGGCTATTAGCAATCATGGCTTATAGAATATTTGCATGTTCAGAAGTGGTATGTCCCTGAACACCAGCTGCTGGGGAACATTGGGGAAACTGTTTCTTTTACACCCTGCTTGTGACTTCCAAGAAGCAGCTGGTTGGCTACTGTGGAAAACAGGAGGCTGGAGTAGATGGACCTTTTGATCTAGCTTTGCAGGGCTCCTCTTATTATGTTATAGGTAAACTACTTAACTTCACAGCTACTTGGTATCTCCCTGGGGGTCTTTACTGGCCATTTGGACACTCCTTAAGTAGTAGGAATTATCTTTTATTTTGGATATAAAGCATTTGTCTTTTGCACTTCTCCCATTTTCCGTAGAGTTATTGACTTCAGCCAGCATAGACTGAGCAGGTTGAGACTGAGCAGGTTGCCACCAGCAACGATTCCATTAGTCTGTCTTCCTTTTGAAGTATAGTTTTGTTCACTTGGTGTCACTGGCTTTGGGGTGTTTGAAGACCCTCCATTTCCCAGCTGCCACTCAAAACTGAACTAATTTTATTTGTGAGTTACTAAATAGCTCTCGCCGTCCTTCTCTCTGGCCTCCATGAGCATAATAGCCTATTTCCGGTGTGACTTTTGGCTCTGTTCGCAGTGCTTTCCTACACTTAAGAGTGCAGAGTGCAATGCAGTTAAATGCAAACATATTACTGTATATTATGTGTGTGTGTTAATATATTATTAGTACTTGGGCTCATAACAAACAGTGGTCAGCCAGTGAGATGAAAAAGGACAGAGTTCAATAGTAAGACTCAGACAGCCTAGTAATTACCCAGACAGCTTGCAGTCAGAAAAGCCATTCAAATCTAGGATTATAACCTGTACTGATAGCAACCCTGTGAGGTGGAGATGAAATAACTCTTAGTGCTTTTTAATTAGGAAGTACATTTCCAGCATTCCTGCCAATGATGAGTTTTTTGCTACAGAAGCCGGAATTGAGATAACTGTATGTTATAGTTTGAGGTCCAGAATCAAGTCAAAATTAAATACCTTTTAACTCTTGCCAGTAGTAATCTTCCAGTTTTTAAGAATCCATGTGTTTCTTTAGTTTCTACTATTGCCTGTTCCTTCTTTATGACCCTTTTCTTCCTCAGTCCATTTCTTGAGCAGCTTGTGTTTCTTTTCTAAAACATCCACCTAGCAAGTCTCGTGGACAGGCAGAGTTCTGTGGGCCAGGGCCTTAGCAGTGGCAAAATAAGGCACCACTATTTCCTGCTTAACTGTAGCTTGCTGATTCTTTCCTTTAACTTAGGATGCCCACAGAAAAATATATACTCTTTCCGTCTCTCCTTTCTTTATGTTACCAACGTTACTTTGTTCTACAGGATGTACATTTTTATACATCCTTGGTTCTCCCATCTTCCACTCTCCTCCTTGTTCCTGAGCCTTTCTATCAAAATGTACTTCCCTGGATGTTTGCTTGCTTCACAGCTGAGAATGGTAAGCTTTCCTTTTTCTTTGAAGGGTCTCACAGTGGCTCAAAAGCTCCTAACTGGCTCACTTTAAATGTTTCCTTGTAGTGTGAAAGATGCCAACTCTCAGTCATTAGGCAAAAATAATAATGAAAATACTATATATCCCCCACCCCATCCCACCCTAAAATATAATAGAAATGAAAGGATCATATTAAATTCAAAAGGGTGTAGGGAGAACACCTTGGGAAACACAGCACAGTCGTCTGAATTTTTTTAGCTGAGGATTAAAGTTAATGGAGAGTAAAAAACCCAACCCACAAATTTCAGAGCACGTTCCAGAGCCTGGTTTGGATATTAATAGAGATTACAAAGAAGGCAACATTTTGCTCTCAGTAATGCATGATAAGCTTTCTCTCTGGACTCTGTTCTCCCGGCATGAGTTGGGGGAGTATGGAAGTCAGAAGATTGTCTTGAGTGTGTAAATCCTTTCTTCCATGGCCATGCCTTCCTTTCCCTGTGGAGCATCTTGGTAATTTTTTCTGCAGTCTCCATTTCTCACAATACTTAAGTGTTCTGTGCAAAGCACAGACTTCCACAGCAGTGAGGCTAAACTGCCTTGTGCTGAGCTTAGGCTGGCTACTAAGGATAGCAGAGCTCTCTAACCTTGGACTGAGCCCTGCATAGCAGCAGCAGCAGTTTTGTCCCAGCTGCAAGCTCCCCCTTCACTGAAAGGTGCCTTCCAATTAAAGGGACCCAGCAATGTGACATCCTCTGACTGAAGATGCACTGGCAACTTGTCTGACTTGGAATACTTGAGCTCATCCATTAAAGCAGGGGTTTCTGTTCCCAGAGTTGTGACACTAAGTGACTAGTACTCTTTATCTTACCCTTCTGAGGTTAAGATATGTTGCATTATCCTTTTTTATACCCTCGAACAAAAAAGAAGCTTGCCTTGGAGCTCGGCAGGAGCTCTGGGGTCAGCTTAGGATGCCAAATTTTGGGAGTTTCTTAAACAACATATTTTTGAAACTATTGTTCCTCCTGTGCTTTTCCTGATAGTGTTCAAAGTGAGGAGTTAAAAACCATATGAGTCCATATAAGTGCTTATAACTGCCTAATTAGAGACACCAATTAGGTTGGCTTGTGATGCTCACTTCTGTTAAGAAGAGCATTATTATTTCTCCACAAAAAGTTACTCTCCATGCTGGAAAGTTAAACAAGATTCTGTACATGCATGTTTGGTGTTCAGCAACCAGGCATCTAAAACTATTGTATTCTTTATGTCTGATCAGCAAGCAACCTTTTGTGTCAAGTATTTTTTCTATTTGGATGTATGTGGTGGATATGCCCTACAGATTTAAATTTCTCTCATTATGGGGGATTTCAATCAACCAATTTATTGGTCCAGGCAAAAATAAATAAATCACAAACGTATACATCAGTCAGTGTACAAAAATAGACACAACATTATTAAACATATCTAACGGACAGGAAAATATGATTATATTACAGCTAAATTATATTGTGGTTAAACTTCCAAGTTGCTTTCTGGTGTCAATATGGTAGTGTGCACATTCAGTGTGTATGGCAGCATTATGAACTAGAAGTGCACTGGAAGATGCAAGTCTTCTTCACACAACATTTTTAATGTAGACTTGTTAATATGATCCAGTTTCGAATAAAACTGAAGGGAGTTTGATCAGCACTAGTTGGAGGAAGTCAAAGTTGAGAAGGACCTCTGTTACAGCAGTAGTTGGCCCTGATACTTTGGATCATTAGACTTTTGTGCATGTGGGAATGCTAAGACAATGTACCTTGTTCATCTCAGATTGTACATTACATCCAAAGCTTAATCTCATAATTTTCCAGTTTTGCAGAATGGTGATGTACCTCAGCTGCTCAGCCATTACCAGTAACATCCCCATGTGTGGAAGAGGTAAAGGGTCTAGCCTTGGGACTTTTACTTGCCTGCCTAAAAAATGCCTCGCTGCTATTCTGTTATCTTTTTAAATGAATTTTTATGCAAAGTTGGTGGATTGTTTTCTGTTGTAAATCTGCTGCCTCGTCCAATGTATGCATATCCTAGCTGGATAGGTTAATGTCTGCAGGAGTCCATATATTAGACATAATGATAGTAGCAGTGTTCCAGTGACACACAGTCCAAATCTTAAACCACCATGTAACTTGACCTTGTTATGTGCCTATTCATAACTTGAAATGGGAATGTCTTTCTCAAACCTAACTCCTCCCATTCATCCCCTCCTCATTTGTATAGCAAAGAAACCACCAAACGAATAAATACATTTCTCTTGGAGAAAAGCAGAAAACCTCTTTATTGCAATGCACTATATTCTTGTAGTATGAGATTTTGTAGTAGTAGTAGTAGTAGTAGTAGTAGTAGTAGTAGTGAAGCTTTTGAGTTTTGATTGGCTATGTTGCCCTGATGTCATAAAGGGGCAATGCAGGCAGGCAGGAGGGCTTAATGTTGTAGAGGGCAGAAGAAACAGCCTCAAGAAACAAGGAGCAGGATCTTGTTAAAAGATCTCCTTTCCCCAGAAATGTTTAGTTGTGGACCTCACATCTTATTACAGAATTTTCTTCTGTGTGGCTTGTACTGTAAATGATGCCATCCTGTCAGTGTGTAGCACTATCAAGTAAATTGTGTGTCAGCTTCCAAACACCTCGCGGTGTGCTCACTTTCCTTTTTTATATATAAACACATGCAGCTCCTGATAATGTTAGACTGTAATGCTCTGTGTTTTAGCCTTGTGCCTTGGATTAAGAGAGTAGATTGTCTTGTGCACAGGGTCATTTACTGCAAACTGTTCTGGCTGGACAATTCCTGACTGTGCAAAGAGGAGGGAGCTATGGATGAAAGAACTGGGTTGACCCTGTGGGAAAAGGAGAAAAACCTCAGCAGAAGCTCTCTTGCATCTGTTATGAACGTCATAGAGTTACCTTGTGCAACATGGGGATTTTTTCTGAGTTGCTTCTTTCTATACTGTTGGTGTTTTGAAGTTGGGTTGTAGGAACATAGAAGGACTTGCTCATGGTGCTGAGAAGCAGGTGGTGCTTAAATTCTGCAGCAATGCTCCTGGCACTGCAAATTTGAGAATTTAAGGGTTTCTCATTACATTTAATAATAGCTATCCTGTTGTTGTTGTTTACCCAGAATAGACCCAGGGATAGATTCCTGGTTTCTCAGCTGGACTAAATGATGGATGTTTCTCCCTGTTGTGAGGGTACACTCCTGTCTCAACTGTTCCTCAGGATGGACAGGGTTCTGCTTTGTTGAATCTTTCACCAACAATGGACTTTCTTTACTCATAAGTGAGAGAAGGGAAGAGCCATCATCTCCTGATAGTTCAGCATTTTAGAGGAACTCAGTATAGCACACAGGATAAAACTAGTTTTTCCTACTTGTTATTTAGTCGTTTAGTTGTGTCTGACTCTTCGTGACCCCATGGGCCAGAGCATGCCAGGCACTCCTGTCTTCCACTGCCTCCCACAGTTTGGTCAAACTCATGCTGGTAGCTTCATAAGTGAGAGAAGGGAAGAGCCATCATCTCCTGATAGTTCAGCATTTTAGAGGAACTCAGTATAGCACACAGGATAAAACTAGTTTTTCCTACTTGTTATTTAGTCGTTTAGTTGTGTTCGACTCTTCGTGACCCCATGGGCCAGAGCATGCCAGGCACTCCTGTCTTCCACTGCCTCCCACAGTTTGGTCAAACTCATGCTGGTAGCTTCAAGAACACTGTCCAACCATCTCGTCCTCTGTCGTCCCCTTCTCCTTGTGCCCTCCATCTTTCCCAGTATCAGGGTCTTTTCCAGGGAGTCTTCTCTTCTATTATCGCCTAATAACTGATCCTTTTGACTCAAGTTGTAAGGAACTGAGCCTGGGACCTTTTTGCCTTCATAAGCTGCTTTACTAGAACTGGACTATTGATCTGTCTAGGTCAGTATGGTCTACCCTGATGGAAATCCTTCCAACTGCAGATGCTGGGGATTGAACCTGGGACTTTCTGCATACAAAGCATATGTTCTGCTGCAGAGCTAGGGCCATTCTCAAAAAGGGTTGGTCTTCAGCATTTTCAGACTATGATTATGCTGGCTGGCTAGAGGCATGGCTGGCCGGGGGGGGGGGGCAGGGGACACTGAGCACTACACCAGGGGGACGGCACTTACCGCGCCTGAGCTACGCATCTCTTCTGGGAGTGATGCAGTGTCTCTGGTACCTGCAGGCTCCGCATTGCCTGAAAGGGCAGCATGGGGCTTTTGTCTGCCAGCTGCCTCCCCCTCAGCCACCCTACAGCTGAGGGGGAGGCAGCAGGCGGACTCCCTGAAGGCTCCACGCTCCTCAAAAAAGCAACACAGGCCTGCAAGGCGCTGGAGCAGAATGCAGCTCAGGCGCTGGGATTCTGGTGTGCCCTGCCCCATCCCTCCCGCTAGCACCTCGCCCCACCTCACAGTGCCTCACCTTGCCCCTGCAGGCATCTCGTCCTGCCCCCCCCCCCGTGTGTGGTGCCCATGCCCCGGGCGCCCATGCAGCCAGCTATGCCACTGTGGCTAGCTGGTTGGTTGTTTCATTCTAGCAATCTTCTGTGCTCCTATATATTCTATGGATAATAATTCCTTGAGTAGTGGTGTCTGCCCCTTTTACCATAACAGGACAGGACTGGCCTAGATTAGTTTTTCATTTCTTACCTTTGTATTAAAGGATGTAAATCAAGCCAACAACAGTTATAACCATTTTTACAGAGAGAGAAATGCTCCATAGCGCTTGTGGGCTATTATGTGTTTAGGTCACCGTGACCTTATAAAGTACATCAGGCTGGCACTGGTATCACTATGGCTCCTTAAATGAGAAATAAGACACAGATCTTCCATAAATCTACCTCCATAGTAGGGTAAAAGTTTTTGTAAGCTTATTTTTTTTGAGGCAGCAAGTAGTTTAGTGGGATGGCAGGAATGCAGAAGTCACAGGCAATTGCTGGATTTCCTCTGCAGTTACCTTCCTTTGTAGTCCTTATCTGGAGGGATGCTCTTGGAGAAGCAGAAAGATAAGTGCTGGCCAGATCTTCCAGGTTTGTAAAATGACACCCTATGAATTATAAGCTTTCATCAGACAAAACAAGGGTGGGTGGGTGTGCATTTCCTAAACTCCCACAATAGTGTATGAGAGCAGATTGGAAGCTGGATAAATGCCGAATGGGTCTCTGTGTATCTTGGTGCCATATGTACTCTTTTTCCAGGACATGTCCTCTTTTCATGGGTATGTAAAATGAGAGTCATCATAGCAATCCATAGTTGAAAGTAGAAGTCTGCGAATGTGTCCTTTTTTTTTTTGCTCTTCAAAATATGGCAACTCTATAATCTGCACACTTCTTCCTAGTCTAGCTCTACTGAAGCATAGACAATGGCATTTATAGGGACGTTTTTCTTTCTAGCACCCTACGTTGTATGTATGAAAGTATGAAATCACTGCTTCTGGGACACACTTCAACATATCATATGTTCCTTATGGTTTGAATGCAAGATTACAGCTTTCTTTTTATGTCGGTTGATTTGCCTCCATGCAGTATTGAATTGCATCTCTTATTCACATTTTGTTTTTGTTTGGTTTGTTTCCATTCTTTTTATAGAATCCGCAATTACAAAGTCTTCATATGTTGAAGGGTTTGCATTTTTTTGCAGTCAGATGATTGCATTCTTGTTTCTTCATAAATAAGTTTCACCTGGATGTTTCCAGTGGTTAGCATGGCTTTGCCCGGGTATATTGTTTCTTTAGGAAAAACTGAGATTTTCTATGAGGCAGTTTAGATGAAGGGAGAGATGGAGCAAGGCATTGAAAGAAGAGAGAAGGAGACAGCCTTCTTCACCAGGGTGGATAAAAATCATTTAAAAATAAAAAAAATAAAAAATGGATTTTTTTTATTCAAACCATTTTTAAAATTTAAATTGGATTTTTAAAATAAAATGCTTTTGGAGGAAAAAATCTTTCTAAATATAGTTTTCTATTTAAGTTACATTAAAGTCCAAAGGCCATCAGGAAATAAGGATTTGTTTTAAGTTTTTCATGTGTGCTGAAACTCAGTTGTTTACAAACATGGATACATATGCTATTGTGTTATTGTTTTAGTTAAATAAATTGTTTAAATTGTTATTAAGGAAATGATTATTTTTCTCCTTCCAATAAAGTACAGCAGAAAAGTTGTCCAAATATAAACAGTTAACTTATTCAAACTCTCAATAATTTCATAATTATCTGTCTATGTATTTCTAATAGTATAACCAAATCAGTAATTTTTTATATAACTGTAAAAACTACTCTGAAAATTTATTATTCCAAAAATGAAACCTTCATCTGGTTGTAAATATTAAGATTATGCCAGCAGGAATGCCTTTCTGTAAAAAGAAAAAAATGATTTAAATCAAGTCTTACTGACCAGTGATTTAAATCATGATTTAAATTAAATCAAATCCACCCTGCTCTTCACCAACCTGGGTATCTGTGGCCTTGCCCAATTTATTTTAAGATGATATGAAACGTGTAGATAAAGACACTCATTACAGTTGTGTAGCATAGTGGTTAGTGCCAAACCAGGAAGGCTCTTATGGAGACTTTATCCCAGTCATATTACCAGGTGGCTCTAGGGAAGTTGCATAGAGGCATTCAGAGTTCTCTTCCATTACCAATTTTTATTCTTACAGGGTTGCTTAGTCTGCAGGAGTAAGCCACTGATCTTTAGTCATGCACTTCAAGTGAATTTCATGACTGAATTAAACCCAGATCTCCACAGTCCTAGCTAGTCCATAACTTTGAGTTCTACAACACTCAAGTTCTCTTATTCCTCTGTTGTAAGGATCACAAGATATGTATGGACTGCATCTTGGAAACTCTACTGTACTGTAGAAATAATAACTATTAAAGATGATGAGGTGTATGCTTGGAGGTGCTTTTTGTGTCACTTTGCATGCCTGAGAAGTTGTGAACTGATTCTAGGGACTGTCCTGCTTGTAGTCAAAGTTGTGTCTATGGTAAATGCTGTTCCTTTCTTATGTTGCTTCAATTGCTTGTGTGTGCTCTTGAAAGTTCTCTGGAATGCTGGCCAGGCCCCTTTAATTTTCATTATGAATGAAGAGTAAAATGTAAAGGTTATCTTCTGGCAGTGCAACTGTGCTTTTTTTTTGTAATTTGGAAGCTTTATTAGAAATGTCAGGAGTCCCATAAAGTAACAAGGCAAATAACCACAGAGAGAACTTGTTGGGAAAGGCAACTTAGATTCTAGAAAAGTTTGTGTGTGATGTGGTTGTTTTTAATCAGTCAGCCCTTGAAAAGAATTGCCTCATATTTACTTCTTTTACCGTCCTAAAGGGTAATGTTTCTGAGATAGAGTTTGTTAGCACCTACACCATAAGCCTAGTTAGTGCTGGTTAAGGAAGTGTATGAAGTAATCTACTCCAACACCGAATAGAGTAGTTCCCTTAACAGAGCTTAAAATTAGAATGCATGACGCAAAGCGAAACAGTCTGGGATCACAGAATTGTAGAGTTGGAAGGGACCTCAAGGATAAATCAGTCCAACCTCTGTAATACAGGAATCTTTTGCCCAATGCGGGGCTTAAACCTATGACTCTGAGATTAAGAGGCCCATGCTTTACTGACCCAGTTGTCCATGGTCAAATGGTAAACTTAGTTTTGTTGGAGGCCATACACTGGTGGTAGATTGGGCCAAAACCAGTTGTAGACGGATCAGAGCAAAAGTTAGGTAGAGCCAGAGTCCAGAATCAGCAGACTGCTGTTTTTACATAATTAGTTTCTTATTCTTAGTCTTCAGAGCAGTGTGTGATATTATTCTGTTCCATTACTCTTTAGCCACTAGGAAGTATCACCATGTCAAATCCCCACCAAGCAGAGGAAGAAGCTAGTGCATGTGAAGGGAAATCCTCAGTTCCAAATTCCAAGGGTTTGATTTTTACTAGTGTGATTCATCTGAGAACTGAAGCTGCTTTGCCCATTGATGGTGACTTGCCAAGTAACTCTTGGTAGAAGATGTGTCAATTTCCCATGGATGGAGAATGAATTAGGATATGACTTCTATTACAGTCATACCTTGGGTTGAATGTGCTTCGGGATGAGCGCGTTCGAGTTGCGCTCCGCGGCAACCCGGAAGTAACAGAGCGCATTACTTTCAGGTTTCACCGCTTGTGCATGCGCAGACGCTCAAAATGACGTCACACGCATGCGCAGAAGTGCCGAAATGTGGCCCGCGCATGTGCGGACACAGGTTACGTTTGCTTCTAGATATGAACGGGGCTCTGGAACGAATCCCGTTCGCATCTAGAGGTACCACTGTATGTTCTTTTCTGTCCATGTAAAATAGGAATTGAATTTTATGGGAAAGGTAGCAGTAAAATACAAATGCAAGCACATTAACATTTTACTTCATGCTTTTCTAAAGCCAAGCATTGGTGTTAAAATAAGCTTCCATGGCTTTTTAACAAGCCCTGAGTCAATGAGCTGCATAGGCATCTGAGTCAGATCTGAAGGGAGCTGTTTGCACCTCAAGCCCTTTTTCTCCATGCCTGGGAAGGTATAGGGATGACTGTGATTACTTGTTCCTCCTTTCAGACAGTCTAAGCTAGTTTCTTCTCTCCTTTTAAAAGCCTTGTTTGAATCAGGCATTGAAGAATCATCCTGTTTAGTCTTGCCTGCTGCATTTGAGGCTTAGCATCTTGAGGTCTGCTGTTCAGCTTTCAGTGCTTGTGTGCACTTAGCAATGTCCTACAAGACGTTTCCCACAAGGTGCTCTACCAACATTCTGATTGCTGTATTATCTAGATAGGCATGTCAAGCTTCTGTACATATTGCTATCCTTATATTGTATTTGCTGCTGTCTCCTTTATGATACAGTTCTCTTCCCTGAGTCTAAAACAGTCCTCTCTTACTCTCTAGCTTGGGATTCTGAACTCTGAATTCAAGGTTAAGAGTTAATACTTAATTCTTAACACTTCTCTGAGCAAAGGAGGAAGAATGTGCTTGAGATGCGTGCCCTTTTGAAATCCTTGTGGGGGTCCCATTTAAAATGGTAATTTTGGGGAAACCACAACATAGCTAACAGTTCTGAACAAACTACAGGCAACCCCCAATTTGCACGGGGCTTGCATTCTGAGTCATTGCATGCTTCAGCGGTGTGTGTGTAAGTAAACCTGCCCTGTTCCACCCCCTCTGTGCCCCCGGTTCCCTCTTCTTCCAGATTCAAAAACTGTTCACATGTGTTCTTTGAACGTGCACAAAACGGGAGTTGCCTTTACTTTTTGTGATAAAAAATTAGTTATCATAGACCTATTGTAATATGTCTATAGAGAAGTGGTCATTTGTGTAACAGACAATGCTAGATATAGTATGAGTGCAGATATATAATGAATTGAAAAAAAATGTTTAAGATAACTTTTATTAAGAAACCAAATTTCTTTTGGAAATTATGGGACTAGAGTTACCCAAGCAACATAAAAAAGTATTTATATATGCAACCACTGCCACTCAAGTGATTTTTGTCTAAAGATGGAAAGAAGAAAACGTCCCGACCAAAGAAGAATGTCAACAGAAGCTTTTAGAATACTCAGAAATGGTGAAACTTACTGGAAGAATAAGAAACCAAGACGATAAACGTTTTAATGTAGATTGGAAACCATTTATTGAATATTTACAAAATTATTGTAAACAAATTAAAACATCAGCAGGATTAAAGTAAAAACGTGCAGTAACAGAAAACATATATTGATCATCTGGGATAAATAATACATAGGATTAACTTGGAAATGCAGTAAAAAGTAGTATAAATATAAGAAAACGCAGAAAGGAGCGGAGATGAGTCAATATATGATGTGTGGAACAATTTATATCTATGTTTTGTGTTTGTTGTAAAATGAAAAGCATAAATATTTTTTTAAAGATATGGTATGAGTACAGCTTTATATTCAGGAGGAATTAGAAAACTACTTTTTCCGAAACATGAGTCTGCATAGCCTATGACACTTTGTTAGATGTGTTGAGTTCCACAAGGATGCCTGTTCAAAGCATAAGAAACTGGCTCTCTTTGAACCATCTTTAGTCATCCTGGAAACTTGAATCCTGTCATCTAAGCTGTAACTACTAAGGTATTCTTGAAACTGGCAGTACATTTTTTTGCATAGCTTTAATTAGAATTTCAAAGAATATATGTTTAAATCGTAGTAGGAACTTTCCATGAATACATTTTTAAAACACCAAGCTTGATTGTGATTTTTGAGTGTATGTGTGGTGTTGATCTGGGGCAAGATGGAGGGTGTCATGGAAAAATTCCAGAAGTTGACACCTAAAGCTTGTAGACATTGCCCTTCCCTCTGGACTTAGCCATATTTTTCTTTTTCTTTTTTAAAGTTATAACTCCAGATTACATGTCATGATCTTTAAAAGGATGTGGAGTGTTCTAATAGCATGTGAACTTGCAGTATTTGATACTACTGAAACATCAGAGGGAATACAGTCCTTAGTTCCATCGCCCTACTAAGTTTTTACTGTGTTAGGAATACAGACTTCTCCTATGTAATCTTCAGAATGCATTTCAAAATAAAATAGAATACCTCTTCCCTTCCTGCATCCAGATTTACCCCTTAACTCTCAAACCTGTAGCATCTGGCAGCCAGAAAACTACAGTAGGACTTTCCTGGCACCCTGGTGCCAAGCATAGAAGAATTCCATATTGTGACAACGCATCAAAATAAATTGCTGTCAACAGACCAAAACACCAAGTGTTCTGATTCTATCTGACGTGTGAAGACTCAGACAGGCTGTCTTGACAAGCTGTGGTGGAGCACCTGCGATCGGCAGACGACAGTGATATAAATCTGATTTGCCTGATACGTGGCGCCGAGATATAATGTTAATGTTGGTGACAATATATCTGCATAAAATTTCCAAGGTGCAGACCAGATTCTTTCTCTCTTCCTCACCCACCTCCCCATTTTCTCTTTTTGACTTGTGGGGTTTGTCTGGTTTTGCGATTCAGTCTCCATGTTTTTGTTTGCATCAAAATAAAATGTGGGAAATAATATAAATAAAAAGATGAGGGAAACAAGACAAAATGGATCTACAAATTCTGAACGCTTGAGTCTTTTTTAAAAGTCCTGCTCAAGAAACAGCTCTTTCCCTTGTTCTACACACCCACCTTTTATTTTATACCAGACATAAAAGTAATCATAGCCACGGTTGTATTAATTTCATAACCCACCACCAAAATAATGAGAAGAGGAGGTTTAAAATTTTTTGGTCACAATGATTTCTGCTGTTCATTCAGAGTCTTAAACTTCTAGGATTGGAGGACTGGGGGTGAGGACTGAATAGATTGTTAATTTTTACCTTTCATTACCAATAAATGGTAATTTTTTTACAACAGCATCATATACCACAGCTCATTTACAAATGTGTTAAACATAGATTGACTCCTGTATTTAATTATTAGAACTATCATGTATGTCTCAGCCCTTCCTTGAAATAATAAATGTGCTATATTTCATCAGGTTCTGGCAGGTGGAGGAAAACAATAGTGCTTGTAAATTTGATATTGGAGTCATCAGTTCCCTTTTAAAGTCTTAGCATTCAATCCTGAGAAGGAAGCTTTCAAACTGTAGTCAGCAAGTCTTTTTAGCTTCGGCCAAGCCCTGCTATTGTATCTTGCTACTGGTGGGCTTACAGCTTACTTCAAACACTTACCTGGTCAAATGCATTGACCAGAATATTGTGGGACTTACTTCTGAGTAATCAGGCTTAAGGTTTGAATGTTTTAAGAGTATGTTAGACCTGTAATTTGGTCAGTTTTTCCAGGAAGTGATTCTAGTGACTTAACGATTGCTATTTCAATACAGCTGCACAACACAGCGCAGGGTAAACAATCTTGGGTTAGCAGGGCTTTTTTCGAGGGGAACTCACAGGAACTCAGTTCTGGCACCTCTCAGGTGGGTGTCATTGCCATTCTAAGAGAGCGAAGGAGATGTTCATGGTGAGTTCCAGCACCTCTTTTTCTAGAAAAATAGCCTATTTGGCCTATTCTTCCTACTTGAAATGTAGCCTTCTGTCTCCATAGTTGTTTTTCAGTAGCTACTCATCTTGTCCAGAGGACCCAGCTTCATTTTTTTTAAGGAGAAAGAGGCCTCCCTTCTTGTTTCGTGGCTTAGATTTATGTATGGTTATAATGTCAAATTTTTAAAAAATCATATAAGATGTGGAGAAATTGCTAAACCTTCCAAAAGTGTCAGTGTCCACTTCAAGAGCTTTGAGGAAAGAAAGGTTGTTGTTTTTTTTATTAAAAAACCCATTCATACTCGTCTGTATTGTTGTTTTATCCCTTAAAGGCTCCTAATGAGAAATAGAGCCTCATTATGATTTTAAGGATGAGAGGGGAAGGCTTTTAATTAATGATATGTAAATGGTCTTGAATTGATTATGTTAGAATATCAAGAGAGATGGGTAGAAGCTGTGGTGTAATATATTTTAATTAAGAATTAATTAAAAATGATGGCAATTTCATAAAGCCTCACAGAAAATAGTGGAATTTACTTTCTGTCAGGAGTAAATTAGCCAGTGATTAAATAAGGGCCCTGCATTAATAGTAGAGTTATTTTTAAACTGTGTAGTGAAGAATTGTGTTAATTTTCCCTTTAAAAAAGTGAAATCAGAATTTTAATATTTGCAAATGGGTATTTGATAAGATGATTGCAGAATGCAAACTTAGTTCACTTGTGCTACTCTGGTGTAACTTAAAATCCTAGGTACAGGGAAAAGGGAAAAGCTTCACAACACAGGAACAGATGGTAATACCAATGTGGCTGATGTGAGGTGAGAGTAGCTGTAGGACAATCACTTTGCCAGTCTTTCCAGCCCTTTGACTTCCACTTCGAGCTTCCTCACAATTCATATACTAGATCTATTTGAAGCTGAGTGTTGGTTTTGCTTTTTGGATGAGATCATCTATTAGCTGCTAAAGCCATTTACAGAGGAATGTAACCCATGTTGCTGCTTTTCTGGTTCTTATTTCCTATTGATGAAATACTTGCTGCTGTAGTTACACTAACTAGTGCCTTAGCCACTTTGTTCCTGCTTTGTTCATAGATCACTATTTCTTCGTCACTTCTGAAGTAGTTTTACTCAGAGCTGTTCCTACATTTTCATCCCAGAATCCTTTCTTAGGCAAGAATAGGTAAGGACAGTCTCTCCCCACTCTGTGCTTAGCTGCGGAGTATTAATAACTTCCAGCTTCTACTCTAGAATGAAGCAGGTGTGACTAGTGTCACACATTCAAACTAGGGTTTGAATGTTCCAGTGCTAGCTATACCGCAGCTTAGTTCACTTTGTGCTAATCTGGTGTGAATTGAAATCCTGGACAGAGGGAAAAAGTTGGGCAGTGTCTCTGGCAATTTCACAGTTGAAGAAGAGTTGAACAGTTGTGGCAACTCTACAGCAAGCAGTACAGTTTAAGTTCTGAAACAGTGACAATGTGGTAGCGTGGTTATACATAGAAAAAAGATCAATAGCTGTTGTGCTGTTAAATAATTTTAAACTCTGTTACCAGGGGAGCAGGGCATGATTTCACTTGCTTAACAATTTGGCAGGGCAGCCCTACTGTGTTTATGGGCCCTCCTACTCAGTAGGATTTTTGCTCTTAAAATCCTGCTTTGTGGCACCACTTGCAGTTGAGATTTTCTTACCAGTGCTCTAACCCATATCATCTAAGTCCCACATCTAGGCTTAGGAGAAATCAAAATGGAGCCTGCTGCCAAAGTCTGAAAGACCTGTAAGATAAACATATATGCCAGACCAGAAGGAAGTCTGGCTATGTGTCTCTTGCAGATATCTATGACCAGGAGATCCTGTAACCAGCACACAGTGTGGCTTTCAAGCACTTTTTACATGCTAATCAGTAAATGGGTTTTACATACTTTAGGCTCCCTTCAGTAAAGAGCATTACCATAGCAACCACTCACTCTATCGCATGGGAGGTGCTCACATGTGCTGAAGATTACATTTTAAGCAGCATCCTTCTTTTAATGTCTGTGCTTGGAGATGCAACGTGTGATTATTTCTCATATCCATTTGCAGCTAGCAAGCATGGCTTTGTAGCACACTCCTGTCCCTCGGAATACATTTTCTTTAGCACATCTGCTGTGACTTGCTTTTAACTTAGGCTTTGATTTGTTACTAGAGTAATTGCCACATTCATGCCATAGGATCCAAAATGGTTCTGAGGAAATTATTTATTAGTTCAACTATATTGGTAGGGAATCTTCTGATCTTCACTGAACACATCTTTGAGTAGGTATAAGGAAGTGTGTGATTTGGGGGGGGGCAGGAAGAAGACAGTGGAACTTCAAGTAATGTGTATAAAAAGTCTGACAGCATACTCAGTGTTAAAATTCCTCTATGTGAACATACACACAAGCACAGGACTACATGAAGAGTGGGTGTGAACCAATACATAGTGAGCCAGTGGCCATATCTACAATTGAAAATGCAGGAAAAAGTGCATGGAGAAATGTACCAACCCCAAACTATTTTTGTTGTTGTTGGCGGCATCCGTCTGTCTCAGGAGATCATGGAAGAGTACCTTTGGGGGTGAGAGCACTTTTGTAGCTATGCCCACAAGAGTTTGGTTAGTGGCAACAGTGGTGCTATTCATATGCTGAAACTTTTATGCTCAGCTGTCCCAACAGAACTCTTCCATCTAGTGCAGAGAGAGACCAAGTACTGTTGCTAGAAAACGGATGCAAAGGAACCAGAACATGGCTTTTCGGAATTATTTATAATCCCGACCACATTTTGATCAACAACTTGAATAAAATATAGGGGAGCCCAGGTAAGCCCCACCCTGTATAATCAATCACAGGATGCCCACACACCATTTGAATGGCAGTTCAACCTGGGGGGGCACCTTCTCATATATTTTATTGGGGGGGCAAAGGGACCTCGGCCCCTAGGAGTTGGCTTCTAAAGACATGGATTCACATGGCATCTGAAAACAAACTAAATAAAAGCATGATAAACATGAAATAATATAATATGAATAAATGGCAGAAATGAAAGAACTCTACAGCTTTTGGAAGGAAAGCCTATTGGCAGTTGGTGCCTTTTAAGAGTTGCTGCTGCAGAGAAAGCAGCTTACCAGTTGTGACAGGACACTTTTCAGTGATTCGTGTGTGATTTTTGAAACCCTGTAGTTGGTCTTGAATAGCTGCTGGAACAGACCATTTAACTAATGGGCAAAGCGCTAGGAAGGATGTGCTCAACCTGTTAGTGGAATTCACAGTCCCTCTCATGCTCTCACCTGGTTCTTCTTTTCACGTGTTATAAAGGAACATAGCAATAAAGGGTTTAATCTGAATCTGGAGTCTGTTTTGATATCCTTAGCTGTGATAGCCTTACCTTTTATTTTTATCCCTTACTGCTGCAAGCTGGCTGAAGAGAAGTACCTCTGAACATGTTCAGGTTGCTTTTTTTTCAACCACAGCAGGTCTACTTAAGAGCTGTAATTAGAATACCTGATAAAAAGAATTCAGTCCTTCTGGCTAACACATTAAGCACTTATCTTTGGCACAGTTGGGTGGAAGAAGGTAGAGCTGGAGAGGCAGAGGACTGCTGTTTGCTCTCCAGTTGAGGTTAAAATGGGAGCCTTCTAGCTCCCAGTTCTGCTGTCAGTGGGGCTGTTTGCTCTTTAGAATATTAGTAACCTGTGAAGGTTCTTCACGTCTCACTGCCCAGCCCCGGAAAAGAGTCTAGGAAATGTGCATGAGGCTGTAAGAAATGTAGTTTTCCATTGAGTAAAAGCCCATTGAAGCATCAGGGTGCATTCCCTTTTTAAGTACTCTTGTTTCCCCACATGATGGTATCTAATAGTTTCTTGAATGATCTTGATGTTTCTGCCTCACTTGGCTCACCTATGAAGCTGTTCTACATTTAGGACTCTTGTCTTCCCAACTTAGTCAATAAATGCTTCCTACTTCCATGTTTATGTTCTCTCTCCTTGTGGGCCTTGCATGGGATTCATCTCTCTAAGCCCTTACTCCCTCATTGTGTGAAACACTTGAAGAGTTTTCCTCAATCTGTTTAATGTTGTCAGCAATTGGGAACTGGTATGGAGGAAGAAAATTACTTAGTTTGTTCTGAGAGTTTGAAGGAACTCCACTCCCAGCAATGCTCCTATCCAGTGATATTTAACCATAGCCACTGCAAAGGTGAGTAAAGAAGTGAATATTGACAAGTACTTCCAAATAATAAGAATGTGAGAGCTAGCTTATAGTGACTTGTGCATATTATTTACTTGTGTCAGCTGCCCCATAGGCAGCCATTGAATGCTAACCAGGGGTCAGAAACTGGGTGTCTCTTTGACTTATGGATCAGAGCTGGAGGCAGGGGGAAAGAACAACATAGGTAGATTAGAACTAGAATAAAGCAAGAGTGAAAGGTAGAAATATCTTTACTGCTCAGGTAAGGCCCCAGCCTG
This sequence comes from Podarcis filfolensis, assembly GCF_964270895.1. Classification (NCBI taxonomy): domain Eukaryota; kingdom Metazoa; phylum Chordata; class Lepidosauria; order Squamata; family Lacertidae; genus Podarcis; species Podarcis filfolensis. The sequence goes on from NC_139617.1 coordinate 38,534,245, forward strand.
AATAAGATACCTTTGCAGTCCTTCATGTTAAGAAAGCCAGTGGTTGATTTGCACAGTCAGTAATTCTGTGGCCGTAAGGCCTGATTGCACACACCTTCATTTAGCTCACTAAGTTAGGTCCTAGTCTTGGGCCACAAAGTTTCTGATTTCAAAACCCAAAGTCTCTAATAATCAGAAGAATCCTTTACCTATCCTATTTAAGGATACACAAACATGACAGGAGAGCAGCACAGCCTTTCCAGAATGGTTTATGTGGGCTAGCCAGAAGCTTGTGCCACGAGTGGCCAATAAAGATAGCAGAAACCTTAGCAGTTTATCATTTATGTGCTATCTGGCAATGTTCATTAATGCATTCTGTACTAGCAATCAAATTTTACAGGTATTATTTTTAAATGCAAGTCTAGATATAAATCTGGTATAAACTAAGATATAAACTTAGGGAAGAAATAGCAGGAACTGGCCAGTTTATCCTTACATCTGTGCCCTGCCACCAAAACTGGCAGTACTGAGTCACATTTTGTCCCAAACACATCTGCTTATGCTTTGGAGGAAGGATTTTGATAATTTAATATTTTTTCTTTGAATTCAGCAAAAAGTCCTCCCCACTCAGCTTATGCAAGATGAAAATATTATTTCTATATAATATACCATTTCAATGAAACAATATTAAAACAGCAGTTAAAATAATATAAATATTATTTATTAGATTCTGTACTAGCCAATATTTTTAAGATTCCAGTTTATAGGATTGAAATGGCAACACACAGACATACATTTTCAAAAGGTCATGAAATAGCAATGGGCAGCAATTAAAATCAGTTGAAGAAGTGGGGGGGGGGGGAGCTGGTATAATGTAAAAATGGTATTTGCCTTGTGTTGAAAAGATGGCAGGGTTAACGACCGGACTCAGGAGAGCCTCCCTGCAGAGAGAGTTCCATAGAAAAAACTGGACCCTCCTCCCTGAACAACCATGTGATGCTGCCTCCCCTTCAGCTCTTTGCCAGTTAACCATGTCTTCATGAATCATGTTATTTCTGCCTCTCTCTTCCCTTTGTCCCATTGCCTTTCTAATAGCTGGAATTTAGCTCCTAGAGGCAGAGACATGCCTGTTGTTTCTTATGTTGCTTGCAAAGAGCCATGCAAAGCAATGGTATATAAACATGAGCGGACTTATGGGAGGCAGCTGCCCCCCAATAAAGTAAGTAAATAAATAAAAATATTTAACTAACTGACCAATTGCTCACATAGCTTAGTTCTGCCCCCCCCCCCCAATCCTGGCTATGCCCATGTAAGTAAATAACAGTAAATAAAAGGTTATTGACTTGTGCCAAGTTTGAAGGTAAAGGTGATGGTTGCATTGTGTATTTCTAGCCAGCAGCCTGCTTGCTTTTCAGGCTAAAAGACTCTTAGCCCTTTTTGATGTGATAGAGGAAACCCAGCAACCCGGGTCTCCCTCTTTGTTCTAGGCTAAGCAGCAGCTTTGCTTTTTGCTGCACTTGATCAATGAGATAATGCCTGATATCAAAAACCACATGGAGCTGCATGGAGCTGTAGGGCAATCCCTTGAGAGATGTTTTGATTGGAGCTGGGAGTTTTGTATCAGAAGAGAAGGGAGACAGACAGGTTGTTTGAGGGAAAAGAAATCCCTCTAGACCAAACACTGATGTTGGAGCTGAGCTACAAATACTCCCTGTGCTAGAGGTGCAACTTTATTAGGTTTCTAGGTTAAACGCTGCCTTTCCTATACATGGTTTCCTTTGGTTCTGTCTTCCCCGCAGCTCATTAGCATTAATAGTGCTGCGACTATGACTGCTATCAAACTAATTAGGCTCTTATTTATTTTTTTAATACTGGATTTTGCTTTCTCCCTTTTCTCCTGTAGTTGGAAGCATGGTTTGGAGCTTATTTCCTAGCCACATGAAAGTTGCTGGCTCTTGGAAGAATGGGTGTCTGTGCATTATATGTCATTCTTATTTAACCATGGAGAAATATTGATTTGCTTAATCTTGTGAGGCATGGTATGAACATAATTCTCACTTGCACATACTTGCTTTTTAAAAAACACAAAAAAACTCATAATAATAATTATTGTACTCCTTTTGATTTTATTTAACAAAATTTATATACTACTTGATTGTAGTGAAACCTCTAACCAGTTTACAAGAAATATTAATTATTAATGAAAAATGTTAAAAAAGCAATTGAAAGCATTTAAAAAAATGACCAGTCATAAACCAAAAATAAAAATAAAACAAGTCAACATCTACATGTCTGGATAGGCTTCACTAAACAAGAATGTTTTAAGCAAGTGCCGAAAAGAACATAGGCATCCCCCCAACTTACGCATGATTGACTCACACACAACCACTTACATGCAGTGCTGTGAAATAAATAAATAGAATCAAATGAGGAAATGGTGGGAGAAAGCAGGAGAGTCCTCATGGCTTGCAAGGAAGCCCTCCTTGAAGCCCAAAGAGAACTTCACTGAGGGTGGGGAAAGCCCCAAAGAGACTGCTCAGCCTCCCTGCCTAACAGCTGACGTGCGAGGTAGCACACTGCTGCTTTTCCACATGTCCTCTAGGCTCCAACTGGCCGAAGAGCTTCAAAGCTAATAGAAGAGAGGGTGATGTGGAGAGAGAGCTGGAGAACAGGAAAAAAAACCAGGCATGTAGAGGCTTCTTAACAGGTGCTCCCCAGTTACCTAATTTTTGCTTATGCACGCAGGGCCCCGTAACATAACCCCAGTGTAAGTCGGGGAATGCCTGTACTTTGAAGGTGCCTGCCTGACAGAGGTGTGGCCTTGGGCCCAACATTGATGGGGGTCAGTGTCACACTCCACCTATGACATCACGCACATGAAGCTGGGAGAAGGCTAAGCACCTAGCCCAGCCCACTGAGCCTGGCGGTGGACCAGGCAAGCCTCCTGCCAGCTGGGCTGCAGCATGACTGAGGCTGGCGTGGCCAGAGTGGGAGACGCTGCCACGTCGGCCACAGCAGCTACAGTCGGTGGCAGTGGTGGGAGAAATGTCAGTGGCAACAGAGTGCTGCAGCAGGGCTCCATAGCGGCAAGAGGGCTTGCCACTTATGGACCCACCCAAGTTGTGATCGCTGTAGCTGCTTATGCTGAGAGCCTCGTGGCAGCAGGGGTGGGAGGAGGAGGTAGTGGCGGTGCTGGCCGGATGCTTGGGCTCCTCCACCCCTTCAATATTGGGTGAGGGGGCCTGAGCTCCTGCTAAAAAATATAGAGGGGGCCAAAGACACTGTGGCCCATAGGAGTTGGTGATTGTGCAGGGAGTTCCAAACTGTAGTTGCTCTCATACTAAAAATTGATTTCTTACAAGTGTAGAACAAGTATTGTGTGGTGTCTGTACAATGCCAGTTCTGCAGATTAAAGTGGTCAAGTGAGCACATATACTGTAAGATGATCCTACAAGTAAGCTAGTCCCATGCTGTTAAGGGCTTTATATACCAATAGTAACATCTTCACAACTTGGCTTCGTAACAAATCGGCAACCAGTGCAGATCTCTGAGCAGAAGTGTTATGTGCTGACAGGACCTCACTCCTCTCAGCAACCAGGCTTTAAAATTCTGCATTACCTGCAGTTTCCAGATGAAGCCCAAGACAATCCCCACATGGTAAACACTGCAATAATCTAGTCTTTAAGTCGCCAACGCCTGAACTGAACTTCTGTGTTCAAGCTCCCCTTGTCCAGGAATGGTCCTAGATGTTGTACCATGCACAGCTGATAAATGGTGCTTCTAGCGACTGAGGCTGCCTGGGTCTCCAGTGACATAGCTGGATCCAGAAGCAATCCCAGACTGTGTACCTGATCCTTGATTGTTTTTGCCCTCATCTTTTATAAAGCTGGTCAATATTCCTCCACTTTTATGTATGGGTGAAACTGGGCTTGAAAGATACTTGCCCTAGGCAACACTAGGATTCTGTGTAAGAAGTGTCACCTGAACCCATATTTCCCCAGACTGCCAAGTTTCTACTTGCGGCAGCCTGGCAGACTAAGCTCATTATAGCATCAAAAGGTGTTAGCTGTTTCTTTGAAGGGACAACCCCTCTTTATTGCCCAAAGTTCAAATTTGCATTAGCAATTAGATACTGTATTTTTTATTATTATTTCTTAAGTCATTTTCTACTCCATCTCTCCTCAAGGTGCTTCTAGCCTGTGTCAATACCTGTATGTACCTTTTCTGTCGTGAGAAAAAGCGAGTGAAATCTTTTTATATAAGGTTAATTTTAACCAGCAGATACATTGTTGCTAGCCAGTTTGGCCCGAAGTCAGCCTGCAACATTTGGTGGAATCAACAGCAACCTTCAAAACATCAGCATTTGTTTTAAAAATTGAGTACACGTTCCTGGCAGTGAATGAGACTTAAGGGGAACAGCTATAACAGCTTAGTGATGAGGCATGTGCTTTACATACAGAAAGTGTCAGGTTCAGTCCTCTGCTTTTCCAGGTAGGGCTGGGAGAGAGTCATGTCTGAAATTCTGCAGAGTATCTGCCAGTCAGTCTAGGCAGGCAGTCCCAGCAAGCATGGCCAATACTGAGCTAGATGGACCATTGGTTTGGTCAGGCATAAGGCAGCTTCCTTTGCTCCACTTGATGTCAGGTTAACTCAGAAACTCTTTGTGATACCTAATGGTCAAGGAGGAAGGATGTATTCAGAAGACCTTCTTATCAGTTGCCCTCTTACTTGTTGGCCTGCCTCCAAGCTCTACTAAAACTAATTCTGGAAACAACATTAACCAAACTAAGGAAATAACAAACACCTCACTTTGCAGATAGAGGATTTTAAACTAATTTGAATATGTCTCATAGAATTCAGATATTGTAGTTGCAACTTGTTATGAGTTATTTCATTTAGGAACCCCAAACCTTTAAGTTCTCTCTCTTGTTCTCCAACTCCACTCTTTCTAGGTCCCAGCCATCATTACTGTGAAATCAAACCACTTGCTTTATTGCTCAGATTCATATTAAAAGTTTTTCCTCCTCCTTAATGTAAAATTAAGGTGCAGCAACAGAAATACATTTTGCAGTCATAGTGACAGAGGGAAATCAGAAGCTGGAGTGATGGTGGCTTGTTAATAAGATTATAATTGGAGGGTTAAAACCTTGTGATTGAGTTGAAGACTGTCTTGGTGCTCTTGTGGCGCCTCAGCAGCCAGGCCCCAGGTGCCTGGCTGAGCATCCCGTGCCGACATCTGGAACCAGTTGCAATACATCACTGTCAAAACTGCTTTCTATACGTATCTGCATTTACACATTAGTTACCCACGCAGCACTCATCAAAAAAGCTGAACAATCTTGACACGGTGTCCCTGGTGGAACTGCAAAGGTGAACCGAAGTTGGGAGGCAGCGTCTCGCGTCACTGTCTGCTGCGCTTGTACAACAGGAAGCCTGATTAAAACTGAAAGGAAAAATTTATCGTCAGCTTCTGCTTTGTATCATTTTACCTATAATGGGGGGTGGGGTGGAATGAAATTATAGTTAACTGTACCTGGTTTTTTTGAGCTATACAACTGTACCTATTTTTTTTTAAAGTGTTCCCTTTGTACTTTGTTTTGCTACATATCCTGTAAATTATTCCTCTTTGGCTGGTTAAATACCCAGTTCGCTGGCCGTGTTGCTGTATCTTACAACTCTGCTAGTAAATACTGTGATTTTGGAGTGTGAAAATTACTGGTTTTGAAAGTAAGACTGTTATAGCATGCTGAAAATTAAGTGTGTGTGTGTGTGTGTGTGTGTGAGAGAGAGAGAGAGAGAGAGAGAGAGAGAGAGAGATGAGAACAGCTCATTGGTGCTGTAAATGCACTGTAACCTGAATTCTCAGAGGTGGCAGTCTGACCACTGCCACTGCTTTTTTAAAAAATCCCATTGCTCAGCGAACTTACAAACCATAAACAAAGCACACCTAGCAGTGATCCCTCCAGTTGCACCCTAGGCTCAGGACATACAGGAGACTGCTTGAAGAGGACCTAGCACTATCCAAGGACTTAAGTGGGTAAGAATCACAGTCCCAACAAATTACCATGTTACAGTTCTAAAGTCCATACAACAAGGAGTGGGGGGTTCATCGAGTGTAAGGGCTCACATCATTTCTGGTAACAGATGCTGAGGATATTACCTCATTTTATTTTATTTTTAAAATAAAATGAACTGGGAAGAGCAGCCATTGCCACAGTGGCTTAAGAGATTGGAGAACAGGGCCCAAAGTAACCAAATAAATTTCAGTAGGGAAAAATGTCAGATTCTACACTTAGGCAGGAAGAACCAGATGCACAAATATAAGATGGGGGATACCAGTAATATATGTGAAAAGGATGTAGGGGGTCTTAGTAGACCACAAGCTTAACATGAGTCAACAGTGTGATATAGCAGCAAAATAGCTAGTGCTATTCCAGACTGCATCAACAGAAGCACAGTCCCGGTCAAGGGAAGTAATAGTACCACTCTGTTCTGTCTGGAGTACTGTGTCCAGTTCTGGGCATCACAATTTAAGAAGAATGTTGACAAGCAGGAACGTGTGCAAAGGAGGGCAACCAAAATGATCAAGGGTCTGGAAACCAAACATTATGAGGAATGGTTGAGGGAGTTAGGTATGTATAGCATGGATAAGAGGAGACTGAGAGGAGACATGATAGCCATCTTCAAATATCTAAAGAGTTGTCACATTGAAGAAGGAGCAAGCTTGTTTTCTTCCATAGGACCCCCACCAATGTCTTCGAGGTACATGAAAGCAGATTACAACTAAACATTGTAAAGAACTTTCTGACAGTAAGAGCTGTTTGACAGTGAAACAGACTCCCTCGAAAGGTGGCGGATTCTTCTTCCTTGGAGGTTTTTAAGTAGAGGTTGGATTACCATCTGTCGTAGTTGAGATTGCAGGGCGTTGGACTAGATGTACCTTAGGGTTCCTTCCAATTCTATGATGCTATGATTATATGAAGACATGAGAAATGAGAAAGTAGATAATAACTTTTGTTGAGGAAGCAGGGGACTTTTTTCCCTTTACTAGTCCGCAATGCTACAACTGAGTCATCTAGTGAAAGTGATTGGCAATAGATCCTGGGCAGACAAAAGGAAACCTTTATTATTAGCATAGAATTCACTGGCACAATATATGGTAATAATGACCACTGAGTTTATTTGCCTTTTATCAGGAAATTAGAGAAATCCATGGAGGCTTGGTTTGTTGGCAGATTTTAACCATATAGTTAAATGGAACCTGCATGTTCAAGAGCAGTGTGTTTCTGAATCCCAAAAACATGGAATGGTGACAGTGAGAGGGGCGCCTGGATGGCCACTTCCTGTTGGAAAGGAATATTGGACTAGACCAGAGATGGAAAACTAGCTGCCCTCCAGATGTTGTTGGATGGCAACTCCCACATACTTTATTACCATTGTCAGTGCTGGCTGGGACTAATGGGAATTGGTGTCCAACAATATCTGAAGGGCCACTGGTTCCCCATTCCTGGACAAGATGAACCTTTTGGTCTGATTCACCATTGTTGCTCTTATGTTCATATGACCGCTGCCCTGTGACTGTTTATATTTATGTATGTATTTATTTAAAATAAATAATGCAGCATGACTCATTTTATGTTCTTAATAGATAGCAAATGTGGGGATTTGCACCTGATGACCTTAAAAGAGGTGGAACATGTTTATTCTGCTAATAAAGAGCTCTAATATGACATTTGTATGTATAGCCATAGAATGAATTACTTAGAAGGTGTGACCTAACTAGATTTAGGCAAATGGGAGCATGGAAGAGGGAGGGAGAAGAGGTTAACTGAATTATTTAAGACATATAATTTTATTCCCTTTTGTGCCTTTGAAAATATATTTAGCTTTTGGAGAGCCATCTCAAGATTTACAGCCAGGTTGTAACATCTGCAGATTTGCAAGTTGGAGTTTGATGCAGCTTGAATCATGGGAGTTGGTCTAATTGGGTAATATTACAAACCCTGCAGTAAAAAATAAAGGGGAAGGGGTCATGTGTTTGCCAGTATGCTCCAATTAGCACTGCTTACATCTATTAATAATAAGCACTGTCAAGTGAGGTGGTAGAAGTGTTTATACAGGTGAGCAGGGAGTTTGTTTCCCTGGAATGAATTAAGTCTCAACCCAACCAAACCATGTAAATAGCTTTTCTTTTAAAAAAAATGTGCCTTAAAACAATTCCTCGCTTGATTGGGAGATGAACAGGGGACATTCAGCTTGATTTTTAAAAATTTCTTCTTTTAACCACCTACAATAGTAATAGGAATTTGCTGCCCATATTAGGCTGGGGTTTTTTCCAGAGAGCAAAGAGAGCAAAGGTGAGTTCATGGTGAGTTCCAGCAAATTTAGAAAAATAGCACTGATGTTAGGCATTGCAAACCAGCCATTCATAGCAAAGCTATGCCAAACTAGTTCACACACCAGGCTATGAAGTGAAAGTATTTCATTGCTGGATGATTCTCTGGATCTTTGTGGGCAATTTACTTTATTGTGTAACTCTGAAGTTGCAGACATGGAAGACAAGCTGACAGGATCCTTCAAGAAAGCTATGTCTGAGACATAGCTTCTGATTTGTCCAACTTCAGTTATTTAAAATCTATTTGCATCTTACATCTTTTTTATGTTGCTGGTTCTTGGCTGCCCTGTTTTGATGTCTTAACAAGATGAGTCTGCATCGGCCAGTACATCACTGTTATTATCCAACACAATCCTCCCCATTATAAACCAGTCCCATGTTTGTGGGTAAGGAGCCTGGGTTACACAACATGCTCGTTTCGAGAGAGTGGAGAGAGAGAAACCTTACAGAACAGAACAGAAATACCTGTTATAATAAGTTTTTTTTTAAAAAAAAATTAATTAATTGCATTGTTACATAATTAGCAGTTGGGTTGTAAACTGCCTGCACACTTATCTCTTGTTTCTCTGCACATAAATGGGCTACAGATTTACCTTTAAAAAGTGAAGAGTAAAAAATTGAGTGAGGGGCCTGAAATAGCCCTCCTCCTGGCTAGGTTTCTTGTAAGCCCAAATGGTATTTGGAAGGGATAGATAACAGTCTACAAGAGCATCTGCAGCAAGCAGGTAGTGCCAGACACTGTTGTGTAGCTAAGACAACAAGAGAGGTATGAAGTGGTATGAAGATAAATGATATGAAGTGGCAGCTGAGATGGAGGTCTTCTGCTAGTACTGGAGGAGGGGGTTATTTGGAATACTTAGTAGCTACCAGCCTTCCATGCACCTTAGTTGGAGGCCTCTGGGGATGGTAGCATGCAGGTAAGGGTTTCTAAATGGTTTTCTACTGGATGCAGTTTTTAACATTTTGAGGGTGCTTACAGTTTTGATATAGGGTCAACATTGCCCTTGCCAGTATACTTGAGCATCCATTCTGTTTTAGTTTCTTTAGTGCCTGAATCAGGATAGAGTAGTTAGTGCAGGGTCTGCAAAACCACAAAGCTGCTAGGTAGATAGCAGCCCTGAATGGGGCCTTTAAATTCTCTAGTGAGCCTCAAAGGCCACTCCTGGTAGGAAGCCAGGGTCCTCCTGGTCTGCCAAGCTGTCACTTTCTAACATCTCCCCTTACATGTGACTAGCAGCTGTGGGGCTGTTCCACAATTCCCCTGGCACACACTGGAACTGTCCTGTGGCTGTCCTAGTTAAATGGGAAAGTCACAGAACAGTGGAGATGTGTGATGCGTGAACGCAGCCCATCCCTGCAGCTGGTGCTTCAAGTGTCCCACAGAAATGTTTTCACAGATGGAGAAGTCTTTGACATAAACAGATAATTCTCCCCAGTTGAAGATTTCCTCTGACTCTTTCCACTTATTCATTCAAAGGTCTGCTTAACTGGCAGTATCCTGGCACATGTCTGCTCAGCAACTCATTTCCAAGTCTATGCAAACTTTTGTTTCTTGTGTTTTCAAGATTGTCTTTGATTTCTATGCTCTGCACTGTGCATGATGGCTATATAACACTGCAAAGGCAATGGAATATACTGGAATATACTGGAATATACAGTGCAAGTAATAATGCAGTGAGAGATGCTGCTTTTCTACTTTTTAAAAATGCATTTACTGTATTAAATGAATCTATACCCTACCTCTCCTAAAAGTGGCTTGTAGAATAATAAAAAAGGAGAACACAGAATCCATACTAAAATAACTCTCATGAAACTGGAATAGCCCAGCAGCAGAAACAAGCATCCAGATAAAACTGCAATAAAAACTAGATTAAAAACAGCAACAGTAAATCACAATATACATTGACACTCTGAGTAAAAAGACAGGCGGTGCAGGGAAACATTTTTTACCTGGTATGAAGGACATGGAAATCTAGGGAAGGTATGTTGAAAACCCAGTGCCTTCTGAAGACAGACAAGGGTGCCTGATGTTGGGGCTCTGTGGATCTATATGTATGGACAGGTTTATACAAAACTTGCATCATTACTTCTGTGGAGCCTGGTTAGGTTCAGAAGTATCCCTTGCTTTCTTATCTTCAAGTTCTGTTTCCCAGGATAGTGTTTCTCTCCTAATGTAAGTTTTGTGGACATATTTTTCACTGAGTAGAAAGGTGGGATACATAAGAATTATTTCTTTTGTGTATTGAAGTATGGTTAGTGTTAGCATTGATGCAAGGAAGGCTTCCTTTTCTTTTCAGTACTGTAGGTGTTTTGTTTGTTTGTTTTTAAATCCCTGCTGGCCTTTATTAAAGCTTTTAATTAGTACCTGGCATTGCAATTGAACATTTGCATGTGAGAGATGTGTCTTTGTAACAAGTAGCATTTGATCTTAAGCTGACCTCCAGAAGATTCCAAATTCCTGGAAATTCTTGTTCCAGCAGCATTTGAGTTGTGTTTCTCTTTTGTGTTGAAGCAAATGGTCAATTATAAATGTTCTCTTGGAGATGAGTAGAAAAATATTTGTTTGTTTTCTGACAAATAAGAAGTAAAGCCCCAGACTCAAGTGGACTGCAGGTATCATCTGGGTACATTCAATCCTCAGATGACTCTCCATGTATGTTTTGCATAACCTGGTAGTGTACATGCAGCTATGCTGGAGTTTTCACTATTCACTATGTTTGTGAAAAATATTAAGAGTACCGTATTTTTCGCTCTATAACATGCACCCGACCATAACACGCACGTAGTTTTTAGAGGAGGAAAATCCGTAGGCATGCCACCCGTAGGCATTCCTTCCATAACACGCACAGACATTTCCCCTTACTTTCTAGGAGGAAAAAAGTGAGTGTTATGGTGCAAAAAATACGGTATATTGTGCTGCTCTGTTTAGCATAGTAGTGGCTTTAACTTTTTAAATGCTTTTTGAGTGTTCAGGGTATGTAATGAGACATTTTTCTGAATCATTTTTACAATAACCCTGGTGGGTAGGTCAGGGGCACTACTGCAGTCATCCCAGGGAGTGGCCAAGCTTTTACTTTGCTCTCCCTTCTTTCCTCATTGCCTATTTTGTCTTGCAAGTCATTATGGAAAGCAAACAACTGACACTCAGTGGACCTAAGCAGAATTCCACTTCATAATATGTAGAAATAAATTCTCACAAAACAGATAGGCAGATTAGTGTTGGTCATTTTATTTCACACACTCCAGCATTTTAAAAACTTTATTATTAAATGGATTGGTATGTTATGAATCTATTTATGGCATTTATATCTTTTCTTCCAAGCAGCTCAAGGTGACATCCATATTTCTCCTTCTCCCCATCTTCTCCTCACAACAATCCTGTGAGGCCGGTTAGGCTGAGAGGGAGTGGCTAGCCCAAGATCACCCAGTGCGTCTCAGGGCTGAGTGGGAAATTGAGCCCTGCTCTCCCAGGTCCAAGCCCAGCACTCTAACCACTCGGCCACATGGACTCTCCTGGAATCTTGGCATGGTGGCCGTGCATTCCATGTCACCAAGCAACGGAGGCTGTGACTCTTTGAACTGAGGTTCTGGCATCCTCAGCATGGAGAGGTTGGCAGAGGTTTGCTGTAGTGACCCTTGCTTATTTAGATTAGAATATGGCATTTCAGAGACTCCTGGAGGTAAGTGAAAGTTGGCATTTCCAGGGGACTTAGCTTTAGGACGTAGAATAATGGTATCATCAAGTTTGGCAAAGAGCTATCAATGGTCAAAGGAAGCGTCTGTTTGTGTTTGTTGGTTTGTTTATTCGAATGTAAGCCTGTGACTAGGGAGTGTCTTTTTTTGATTTTGTATAAGCCTCTCTGGGAGCCTTTTTGGCTGAAAAGAGGAGTACAAATGCTCTGAATGAATGAGTACTTTCTCCCCGTGGCCATCTCTGACCTTCATCTCTTGTTTCGGGTCTTTGGCACCTTCCTTCCTGCGGAGCAGCTCTTGGAGGCCAAGTGCTTCCTGGCCAGTGACCTTGCTGCTTAGAGCACCTTCGAGCCCTTGGACATCTCCCACTTGCTGCAAGAGTTCAGCGGCAAAGCAGTGGAGGTAGGATGCTGCCAGGGTAGGAGAGAAGAATCTCCACCTTGAAGTAGGGGAGTCCACCCCATGCCATTGGGTGGCCATGACACATGTTTGTTGGACCTGGAGGGCTAGTGTTGTGGTATCATAGCCAAGATAAGGTCCTTTTAACAGGAAGAGCAACAGAGCAGAAGCCGAGAAGGCAGGGACAGGCCTCTGTCCTCTAGGCGAGGCAGCAAGGGGTGAGATTGGTGCAGGTTTCCCATCTCTTTTTGCCATCTGCAGAGATGCAGCAGCACAGAGGGGCTGATCCAGATCACTGAGGGATCCTTCTGGAGTGCAGGAGACCAGGGAAGACCAAGCCATTTCCTCTCTCTGTGGCATGGCAGCAAGTAGTAGAGTTTCTGATGGAGCTGGACCACCTGTGGAGGGGTCAGCTTTAGAGGCAAAGCGCCTTTCTGGCCCCCGCACCACTGCCCAGAGAACCAAATGGCCCCCTCCATGCAACAGTGCGCCATCCCTGAGCCAATGGGTCTGACAGCTGCTCTTGTTTTTCCATTCACTGTGCCTGCAGGAGAATATGGCAGGAGTTTTCTGGAAGAGAGACAGTTACCCCTGTTACATCATGTGTTAGACGGGGTGGGGAGGGAGGTGGCTTTCTTTCTAGCTAAGGATCAGCACTTTTTTAAAGTATTAACTGTGGATTACAAATTTTAAAAAAGCTAATGAGTTTGGCAGAACTGTAATACTGTTTACATTTATCTTTTATTTAGTTAGTTAGTTGTACTATATTTTATTTAGTTAGTTAGTTGTACTATATTTATATTATAAATAGCAACCTATATCTGCGTAAAATAGAAAATATACATTTAAATTATCAATTAGATGCCAAAAGTTAGAAACAAATAGACATAATAACACAGGGGATGAATAGTGAACAAATGTATTAGTAACTTTAAGAGTAGTTAAAAGTTCAAATGGATCTAATTTTTGCATTTTCAAAACTTGTTGCATACCATCATTCCTATGTCTCTTCCAGTAGCTTTGGCAGTTGGATAGGCTAGCAGCTTTGTTACCTGCTCTGCTAAAAAGAATACTTTAGCAGGAAATGGGTTTGTGAGAAAGTGTTGATAAGGCAGGGGGTTAGGTGATGTAACTTTTGAGCCTTTCTTAGGGTTTTCATGGACTACTTTTCTGATGCTGGGGCTATATTATTGAAGCTGGACGTCAGTGTGTGACAATTTCATTCAGTTGTAGCCTACTGTAGATGCACTAACCTGCAGAGAAACATTGAATAGTCTTTGGCTATGACACTCAGTTTTACTGTAAAACACATTTACTGTAAAAACAATTCACATTAACTTCACATTAACACATTAACAATTCACATTAACACCACTCCAGTTTTCAGAAACATTGCATCCATAAAAAGATTCTTCTCTTTTTTACAGGCTGCCTTTTCTCTTTCTCCTCCTATGAGCACTGTTATTATATTGCAAGTTCTATAGCTTTGTGCTGAAGTCCCTTGAAATGCTTTCTACTTTGTTGGTGGTGGTGTTGAAACCAGAAGGAAAACTACAATATCTTCCCTTGTTGCATAGGCTTTAATGCATTCTGCCATTGGGCTTGCTGGAGTAGAATTTCCATGTTTCCAGTCACTGTGTGAATTCTGGACTTAACACAGAATTTCCTTCCATCTTACACTTAAAATAAATAACATAGAGGAAAAAGAAGGAAGTTGAGAGCATTTATGCCACAAAACTGGCTTTAGTGGTACAATGGATAGGGTGTGTGCCTTGGATAAGGGGGACACAGGTTCAAATGCCTGTTCGTTTCATGTGTCACGGGAAAGCAGAACGTGTGTAGTCACAAGTCTTAGTATAGCAAACACGATACAGGACTTTGGACAGCTCCAAGAGGCCCTGTTAAGGCAACTACCACAGTCTCTGCAGGGAGCTAGAGTCAACTGAAACCTTATGCCAGGGGTTGGCAAGGTTTACCGGCCATGGGCCGGATCACTCCCACAGAGATCGTCTGTGGGCCGGACTGGTGCAGCATGATGCCGGAAATCGCTTCTGTGCATGCCCAGATGCCAAAAATCACGCCTGCACAGAAGTGATTTTCGGCATTTGGACATGCACAGATATGGTTTCCGGTATCTGCATGTGCACAGACGCAATTTCCAGCACCGCTTGGTGAGTCCCCGAGCCGCGGTGCGCCGGTTTAGCACAGCACGCGGGGGGGACTCGCTGAGCGGGCGGCTCAGTTTGGGGGTGGCTCATGAGCCAGTAAAATGGTCTTCGTGGGCCGCATCTGTCCCATGGGCCGCATGTTGCCGACCCCTGCCTTATGCAGTCTACTAGACCTTCACCTTCCCAGAGGAGTTGGCTGACTGGTGAAAGGGTCCTCTTATTCTGTGGGGCTGGGGAGATGGAGGTGCTGTAGGGGACAAAACAAGGTACTAGTAGTTTTCCATTTGAAAAAATATCTTGAAGCGAATTCTCTTTCCAGTTCTTAACCATAACTTGCAAGGTCCCTGGGCCATTGCTCATTACACTGTTCAGCTTTCAAATTGTTCTGGAAAGATGGAGATACACAGGCTAGCTTGCTTTTCAGGTGGGCATATTTCTAGGGTTATGGCCTTAGTGGTAGTAGGATCTAGTAGTGGAGAGGGTAGCACTGGGATGAAGAAGAATATGAGTCTCTAGTCCTTGCCAGTGAAGCAGGATCCTCTTCAGAAGCATACTTTCATCTGTGGGTGGGTTTTTAATACCTATCGGAGAGCTTTATGCACAACAATGGATACAATTTTCACATCCTGGTCCCTGCACAAAGGTTTTATGTTGTAGCAGGCCCATGCCAAGCTTGGGTCAGGAGTCTTGTCTGAATAAAGTTAACCAATTACCAGTAACTTGTGTCCAAAAGACACGCACACAGTGCCAAACCCAGAAGTGCCTAGAAACACATCACCAAAAAGAGTGGGATGAGGGCAGAACATATTGTGTTTATATGCTCTCCGCTGACACATGCGGGGGCTGTTTATACTGACAGTATAAACTGAAGCAAAATAGCAGCCAGTCCCTTGCAGGGACCCCCCCCCCAAGCCAGCTTAGCCCTCCGAAGCCCAGGGCAAATGTATCCAGCTTCCCCCCCTCTCGGGCCTGTGTGGTGGTGACTGGAGATGCAATCCCAAGCACCACTTGGGGAAGGAATAGTCATAGTACCACTACCAGCAGCAGCAGCAGAAAAAACTTGGTGAAATTCAGGTGTAGTGCTTTTTCTGAGGTGGGGAAAGAATACTTTGGAAAATGTGATGTTGGAAGAGCCCCCTCAGTGGAGTACCAGTGATGAAGTTGGAAAGTATCTCTAGAGTTTCGCTTCTTATGTGGATTCTTCTCCAATGCTGAAGTGCTGTCAAAGCCTTTGTGATATACTGGATAGCAGGTTGGATTTGCACCAGGGAGATCAGGGTTCAAATACCCACTCAGCCATGAAGCTCAGGCAGCAAATGTCAGATGTTATAAAGAATGCTGAGGAAAGCCCCACGTCTTCAGTCCTTGGGTAATTTTCTTCAATCCTAGGTATATCAATACTTGGGATTCGAGGAAAGGTGCTCTGAACACCAATTCAAAAATGCATTCTCCTCCATATTGTAGCCCAGAGCAGCTTACAGCAGTTTAGCCTGAATGCAAAATTATTTCTGTCTCCAAGGTGTTCATAATATCTAATTAAGTAGCTTGAGGGATAAAAGAGTCCAAACACTGTAAAAATGATATTTTATAGACTGAAAACAGAATCATAGAATCTTAGAGTTGGAAGGGACCCTCTCCCTTCCAGAGCAGGAGAAAACAAGTATGCTCTCTCTTCCATGTGACAGCCCTTAAGACAGGGGTCCTCAAACTACGGTCCGCGGGTCAGATCTGGCTCACCAGGGTCCTGAACCCAGCCTGCCCGGCAATTGCCACCGCCACCCGGCATCTTCAGGTGCAAGAGGCAGGGAGGCAGGCTCCCCCAGGCCCAAGGAAAAAACCCGCTGCTGCCGCTGCTGCCTTGTGGGCCAGGCTGGCGACTTCCTCTGTCCACGCGCCTGCTCTCTCTTGCTGACACATGCTCGCTTTCCCCTCACGGGCCTCGGCCGGCTCCCCTTGCCGGCTCCACCTTGGCCCACAAACGCCGCCCCTTTTTGTGAGGCCTGTGAGGCCTAGTCGCCTCTCCTCGCCGGGAACGGGCGAGCCCTGTCCTTGCGGGCTGAGGGAACGCGTTTAGCTCCTGCTGGCCTCCACTCAACACCCTGCAGCCTTGGCGCTCACGCGGGGCTTCACATGCCCTCTGCCTCAGGCAGGTCTGTGGGAAGCCTGTGGGCCCCTCAGGCTGCTCGTGGACTACAACTCCCATCAGCCCCCCCCCGAATGACCTGGTAGCAGGGGCTGATGGGAGATGGAGTCCAGGAGCTGCCTGAGGGCCGCTGGTTTAGCTTCCACGGGGTAAGGACTGGGATGCTGAAGGGAGGCTTTGTTTGCTGGTTGGATTTTGGATTCTGGCTAGGCAGTTCCAGCTGGTGGATTTTCGTTTTCGGTAAGGGCTCGGTATGGGCTGTTTTAGCTTTTCGCAGAAAATAAGCAGAGGTGGGGCCGACCCAATTAACTTTCAGTTTAATTGTAACCCCCAAAGTAAAAAAGTGTTGTTGTTTTTTAATCATGCTGCTAGGCCACACAAACACAAAAGTTGTGCAGTGTGGTGGGGGTGTTATCACATTGCAGCTTGCAGATGTCGGCGAAGAAACCGCCTTCTCAGGCTTACAATGGGGAATACACAGCACTAAAGGAAAAAGGAGTGGGAGGGAGGAGGTGGAAAAGCAAACCTATTTCTTCATGACTCAGTTCTTGCAATGAGCAGGTGGAATAAGCCAAAAGCTGCTTGCATCACTTGCTACAACTAGCAGTGACAAATATGCAACTGGATATTGACCATCTCATTAGCCAAAAGCGGGCCCATACTTCCCATTGAAATACTTATAAGTTTATGTTGATTAAAATTGTTCTTCATTTTAAATATTATATTGTTTTTCTTGTTTTTGGTGCACCACAGATAAAATATGTGCAGTGTGTATAGGAATTTGTTCATATTTTTTTCAAACTATAGTCCAGTCTCTAACAGTGTCTGAGGGACAGTGAACTTGCCCCCTGTTTAAAAAGTCTGAGGACCCCTGCCTTAAGATATTTGAATATGGCTATCATATCTCCTCTTTTCCAGGCTAAACATACCCAGCTTCTTCAAGCGTTTCTCATAAGGCTTGGTTTCCAGAGCCTTGATCATCTTGGTCGCCCTCCTCTACACACTCTCCAGCTTGTAACATCCTTCTTAAATTGTGGTGCCCAGAATTGGACACGGTATTCTAGGTGTTGTCTGACCAAGGCAGAATAGAGTGGTACTATTCCTTTCCTTAATCTGGACACTATACTTCTGTTGATGCAGCGCAGAATAGCATTACCTTTTTGTGCTGCTGCATCACACTGTTGACTCGTGTTAAGCTTGTGGTACTGCTAGTGTGTCCCCCATCCTATATTTGTGCATCTGGTTCTTCCTGCTTAAGTGCAGAACCTTACATTTGTCCCTACTGAAATTCATTTTGTTAGCTTGCGCCCAGTTCTCCAATCTGTTAAGGTCATTTTGTATTCTGATTCTGTCTTCTGCGGCATTCGCTACCCCTCATCTGCTGGTGCCATCTGCAAATTGGATGAGCCCCACCCCCCACTCACCTCCCACTTCATCCAAGTCATTTATAAGATGCTGAACAACAGTAGGCCCAGGACAGAACCCTGCAGTACCCCACTTGTCACTTTTTTTCCAGGATGATGAGGAACCATTAGTACTCTTTGGGTTCAGTCAGTCAACCAGCTACAAATCCACCTAACAGTTACATCGTTCAACCCATATTTTACCAGATTCCTCATGAGAATATCATGGGGGACTTTGTCAAAAGTCTTTGTCAAAAAATTACAACGGAAGATGAATAAAAAAAATTAAAAGCACCACTGACCCCACCTCACTCCACCTCAAGCAGTAGCACTAAGCTGCAAACTTTCCTTTGTTCTTGAACTAATAAATTGCAATACAGAATTCCATCTGGCTACCATCACAATGCACAGCAGAAGTAGCCAACATGGAACTACATCTCCTGACCTTTGGCCATGCTGACTGGGGATGGTGGTAGTACAACACCACCTGGAAGGCACCAGATTTGTCTACTTCTGGCCTACAACATACTTCACATAGCATTAAAAATGTGTGTGTACACCCCCCCTAAAGACCCATACTACACCTTACCTATTCAGTTCCATCCACTTAAAGTGCTTTCTGTGGCATCTATTCTACACTTACTCATTTTCTCTTTTTGTTAGCTGACAGCCATCAGACAGATGCCTTGGTGAAACTGAGGAGCCAGGCATGGCAAGCAATATTACCATCATCCTCTTCCCCTGCCCCAAATTTTTCATCTCAGTGATGGATTGAATTTCTGCATTGTGGGATAGGTAGAATGGAGACTAGAGTTCTGTCCCAGGTGTGGTGGTGATTCATTTGAAGCATTTCTAAGAAGGGAGGTAGATCTTTGCTCCCAGGTTCTGCAGTGCTCCTCTTGCAACATTAGTACCAGTTACTGTGTGTGCTCTTCCATCATACCCCTAGTTTATCTTTAGTTTTCAGTTAATTCTTCCCATGTGTCCCCTCCCCCCTTGCCAAGATTTCCTGTGTTTTTTTATGACTTGGCCTTATCATTGCAAGATGCACCAACCACCACCTTTGTGAATCTTTTTACGTCTTCTAAGTCTAAAGCAACTCTGTATTTTGGTAGGGGCATCTCTGAATGTGGAAATAAGCCATGTAAAAATTGCTACAGAATTTCATAATGATGCATCACACATGATCGTTTAGAAAAAGTCAGATAAAAATAAATGGGTTAGGATACTGTTAATGGATTGTTGTTCTTTACTTCTTTTTTAAGTCTTGTTTAAACATTGATAAAATCTATAGAGAATGGTTATCTCCAAAAGGCACCTGTCTTGACAGCCCAACCTGCCCTTCCATGTCATCTATCCATAACATTTAAAATTATTCTCCACCTGTGGCATGTGGCAAATTGATTAAAGAAATTTCTTGCCAGAAAACCCTGTGGATGAAGTGACTCTGCAACTCAAGCAAATGAGCCAAGCTGTGTGTTATATTAGAAGGCCAAAAACATAGAAAGTCAGTGTCTAGTGGCTATGAGTTGGGTTCTGAGCATGAGCAAATATCTGTTGTTTAAGAGCAAAGAGCCAGTGGAAGGGAGTGAATACTGCCATCACTCTTCCTCGTTTCACTGGGGTACCTGCCTGATTGCTGTTGGCAAACAAAATGCCAATATGAATAAATTTGGGGAGTGCCTGCTGCAATTTGGAAATGCATAAGCAGAAGTATGTACAAGTGTGTCTGTTTTCACACATGTGAAGAAGATTGTTCTGTCACTAATTTGGTAATCTGCAGTTACTATAATGGTTCCAGAAGAGGATGAGGGTCTTCAGAATTTCAGTTTCTGGGGCACAATAATAAAATCTTGCTATTTATAGGTCATGTACCAATTGATTCTCATCCTAAAATGTGTCACCTGAATGATTCTGCAATGTGGTTGGCATGGGAGAACCTGCAACCTTTGTTGGAGAATTTGCAGTTTGCATTCCTCTTGTGCCAGTTTTGGGGATTCCTGTTGACAAATTCTTCATTTTCTTTGGTCGGAAGGAGGATGGGTTTCATTCTCATTATCCCCTGCTTTCTTGAAACCCCTGCTGCCTTCATCTGTGCCTGTGTAGATCTGAGCCTCTCTATTCATTGCAGGCGCAATGGTAGAATATGTGCAGTTAATTGCAAATAAATGCCCTTTTGAAAATCTTGTTGTTTTTTAAATGATGACTTTATAGCATGAAACATGCTTGTCCTTTCCTTACATGTGTGACTCCCAGACTGCAGCGTCTCAGATAGAATACACAGGCTGTGTTTCCAGGGTGGTGGTGGGGAGAGAGAATGAGCTTCCCTTTATCTTTATTTATTTATTAATAAAAGACAAAATGCCTTGGGGAAACAAAAGGTCTTAATGGCTGGTGCTTGGTATCCTTGACAACAGTCCCCAAAGAATATTACATTAGGGGCATGGGAGAACTTTTAAAAAAATAAGTAATGGAATTCCGTCTCCGTGATGCTTTTAGTAGTCATTTCGGCCACGGTGCAGCGAGGTCATAAGCTGAGCTCGGTGAAGGGAGCCAGAACATGAAATGATGCTGAGAGAACGTCTGGGAGATGAGAGGTACAGAATTACAAGCGAAAGTGCAGGCCTGCTGAGGCAATTACAGCTTAATGGGGTCATTTGGAAGGCAATTGCCAGGGGTTAATGTAGTATGGAGAGATGAGGTGAGATTGAAGTGAAATTTGGGGCTGGGAATGTGTTAAGATGAAAGATCAGAGTGCAGTGGATTCTGCAAAGCACAGGAAAAAGGTTTATAGCATGCAAAAAAAGGGGGGGTGGGGAAGTAAAAAAAAATAGAATAAATAGTAGGCCAGCTGCTTCCAAATAAGTAAATAAAATCTTGAAGTGGACCTTCTTCTATTTGGATATCTATTTGGATATCTCTGTTCGGAACTGAGTCTTCTCTAGAAAAAGCACATTAATGACGAAGAGTTGATTTGATGTCAAAGTTCTGCTGTGGACAGACAGAAAATGTTTGCAGCCCACTGAGTGCTGCCATGCGTTTCTCCAGCATCGCCCCCTCTTGAAATGAACGGAGATTGCGCAGAAGCAACACTTAGTGGATTGCAGTAAATGTGCTTGTGGTCTTCTCATTATTGTTCTTCCTCTGTGCAGTCTCAATCATTCTTAGCTGTGCACGCCTGCTCTGTTGTACGCTTTGGGTATTTATTTTGTAAGAATTCACTGTTTTGGAACTAAAAAGTGAGACACAGGCCCACATACATATATTTTGATGTATTTTCAGTGGATTCATCACATTATCTTTTCAGGCATTAAAATAATAACTTGCAACGTGTCAAAATATTACAAGAATGTAAGCTAGCATACTCTGAGTGTGAGTATTTTGGTGTGCTTAAATATTACAGGTGTTTTAAATTAAAAACGTCAAACCATGAAGGCATAATGGAAGTAATCTGTCTCTCCCTTTTTAAAAAACAAAACAAAAAACCACACAACACCACCCATAGCTTTAAACTGCATCTAGCATGTTTGGCTTTTCCTCATTGTGAACAAGGGAAGTTCATAAGAATTCAAAGGACAAAAGAGATCATTATGCCTTGTTACCTCAGCTAGTTCATTACCTTAATTGCTGAGCGTAATCCGGGCTTGGAAGAAAACTCTAGGGCTTTAAGGAGATCAACAGAGGCACCTTATGGCACAGAAAATGGAAACGCTTTCGTGTTACCACTGCTGTTCCAGGAGCTCTAAACCTTGATCAAAGGCTGAACTTTTCTTAAGGTCGACCATGTGAAAATCCCACTAGAGCTGTACCAAGCGCTGAACCGTAATGAAGTGTAGTAGGTTGAGCACCATTTCTGTTTAAATGTGTGACCGTCCTGGATCACTGGCTAGTGAGAGCACATTATCATCCTCTCAGGTGAAATTTTAACATAGTTATATTTAGCAAGGGATAATAGTCTCTTTGGTGCTCTGTAGATGGCATGGACTAAAGAAAAACCTCAAAGCATATGAAGCTGCTGCAGGTTTTATTTATTTTATTCATTTTGAGCCAACATAGGGCAATCTAATTGAACTCGGGATCACTTTCCAGCTGTAGTGTGCTCAATATCGCTCTAGCTGCATGCACAGTGAAGTATCTTGCAGGTAACCCTGGAACACTTGCATACATGATACTCATTTGCATGTTACTTTTGTTTACTTCTTTGTGACCTCAGTGTAGTCCAGCAAGCAGTTCTTTGGCCATGTAGAATACAACTCGGGAAGAGCTAAGGAGCATGCTGCCCTGCTCCTCCCCTTAGGGAGAGCTCTGTGATTCTCTGTGCATGCCTCGAGGTAGCAGGATGAGTGCTGTCCTGCTCAGTTCACTTGACAGCTGCAAAAACAGTAGCAGTAGCTCTAAGCTTTCTTGAGGTAATTACCCTAGCAAGCTTTCACTTTGTAGCCTTTTAGGCTATGTCTTGCCTCTTTTATCTCTAGTTTTCATTGGGGATTTTTCCGGCCACTGTGGGTAACACCACTAAATTTTACTTATTTTTTTGTTTATGGGAATAGATTACCATAGCTCACTCACTTTGTGTCCTGGCCTCCCTCCAAGGACCACAGAGCAGCATACACGGGCCAGTCTCCTATCCAGAAAACTGGCTAGTCCTAGATCTGCTCAGCTTCAGAGATGGCGCCTTCAGACCATTTCTCCATAATTACTGAAAATAATTCAGCAGAGTTTTGGAAAGGTGAAAATAAATCATATTAATTGTAACCATATCAGAGCAAATTCATGAGTTTCCACCCTCATTCAAGCAGTGAGAAAAAGCTTTTAAAAAACCAACTTTGAGAAAATTATCCAGTTGTCTCATCTGCTGACCCAGTTCTGACCCTTAACAGTTGTATATTTGGGGGCTTTTAATTTTTTTAAAAATACAGTAAAATGAAACCATATGACCTTTAAAAGCATGGTTGAGTAGCATTCATTTTACAACCATCAAAGCAACTCTTTACTGTTGTAAGGTAGGGAAAAATCAATGATGCAATCTTTTTCCTTTTGCCTCGTGCAATCCGTAATTGAAATGGAAAATCAAATGAACGGCTAACAGATAATTGTTTTATCAATATTCCTTGCCTGCCCTACAAGGGTCAGCCTGGAATGATCATGAGGCACGGATATGATGAGGACAAAATGTGAAATTGAACAGCAAGGAGGCAATAAATCAGTCTTGACAAGAAAGAGTGACCAGCATGTAGCCTGTGCAGGCAGCTTTGGGGACACTTTTTGTCTCAGGTGTCTACAGTGATTTGAAAATGTGAGAATATAATATTTGAAGCTCTACTCCTGGGTAAACAAGAGCAGACTATTTTGAGGCAAAGACAGCATCAAACAGGCAGTCTGTTTTTCAAAAATGTTAAGGATAGAGGACATTGGAGGGGAATCACATTGTGGAATAATAGAATATCCTGAGCTTGTAATAACAGAGCATCCCTCGTTGCTCTGGGGGCTGTGGGGGGGGGTAGCAAGCCAGGGCAGCACCATGTACTTAAAGACAAAGCCATACACACATTTTGGTTTTCTCTGCCTTGTACCCTGGTAGGATATTTCTGATCCCCAAAGCATATAAGGAAGATATATGTAATTTGCTTTGTTTTCCTTTTAAGAAGGCCTGGCCACTGGCATTTTGTTAGCCATTGTGAGAACAGGATATTGGACTAGATGGACCACTGGCCTGATCCAGAAAGCTCTCATGTTCTTAGGTCAGTTTAGAAATTCTTCCATTTCCCTCCTTGTACACTGTCATGTTTTTGTTTTTGTAGACTTAGGTGTACGTTTTGCCTAAACCAGTATGGCTGGGTGTGTCATTTTGAAGACCTCTAGATGTACTTAGATCCTAAGCTGGAATGGTAGCACCAACAAGGGCCCCTGGGTACTCATATAATGGACACAGCACATACCTTTAACATTTTTCAAGCTGCTAGTTTTTTTTCTTATATATGAACATAAAAATAGTCCTGCTGGACTGCCCCAAAAGCTCATCTAGTCTAGCATGCTGTTTCCCTTAGTATCAACCAGATCCTATACTATGGGGCATTCCAAGTGTGGTTATACAATCACTTTGTATAAAAGCATTACAATATTATCAGTTTTATTGTTTGATTCCTTTCTTAATGACCCTAGCATGAACCCCTTTCATAGCTTTGTCACTGCCACCTCAGACCCCATCAGTACAGTGGTACCTCAGGTTAAGTACGTTAATTCGTTACGCAGGTCCGTTCATAACCTGAAACTGTTCTTAACCTGAAGCATCACTTTAGCTAATGGGGCCTCCTGCTGTTGCCGCGCCGCCGGAGCCCAATTTCTGTTCTTATCCTGAAACAAAGTTCTTAACCTGAAGCACTATTTCTGGGTTAGCAAAGTCTGTAACCTGAAGTGTATGTAACCTGAAGCGTATGTAACCTGAGGTACCACTGTATATACGCGGTTAGGATTTTTTGCCCAATATGTGTCACTTTATACTTCCTTATATTTAATTGCATTTGCCATTTTAATGTCTATTCATGCAGTTTCGAGAGATCCTTTTGAAGCTCCTGGCAATTACTTTTTTATCTTATCACTCTAAATAATTTGGTGTCATCAGTAAACCTGTCCACTTCACTACTCACCCCTAATCCTAGGTCATTTATGAGCAAGATAAAAGACACTGGTCCTTATACAGATCCTTGTGAGACCACACTTTTTACATCCTCACTGTGAGAATTGCCATTTATTCCTAGTGTCTGCTTCCTGTTCTTTAATCAGTTACTGATATATATAGAGCCTGTATTTTGTGCACAGAAAGACTTGTGGCAGACCAAACTCTTAGACATTTTTCCCCCTGCAGAGACTGTTGCATGTATAGACCCTGCATATATTATCTTCTAGCATGGAGAAACCATACATACAGGGTGGGGAAGTCAGCCATTTCCCCCCATGTATCTTTAAGGGGAAGTGTCCATAGTTCTTAGTACATGGGGAGTAGAGTTCACTTTGTGTCATGAACTGCTTCCCCATGTGGGGAGCCCATGTGAGGCTCTCTGGGAAGAACCTTATGTGTTGATTCCATCCAGGCTGGCCATTGGTTCCTCCTTGGCAGCAAGGATGATGCAAAAGTAGGTAGTGTGAGCAAGTGTGATCTTGAGCTGCCTAATGGCCTCTCAATTTCCTCTTAAAATGATACATAAATAAGCAGTCTCTTCTTCAAAATAGCTGGATTCAGTAAAAAAAAATTTTGATATAACTTTTAGAAATTCTGTAATCTGTTTGTGTTCCTGAGTGGGTTGTAAGTTTAGGGGTCCTGTGCAGATAAATATTTATTATCTTCTTTATTTGATTCGGAATAAGTGGTCTGAAACTCGATCACTTGCTTGAAATCAGATGCCAGAAATAAATAAGGGCAAGTCAAAAATTACTTCCATTTTAGAAGCAGAGTTCAGAAGAAGGCAGGACAGGAAAAATGGCCAGAACACCTGGATATTAGCACAGAGTCTTTAAGCGCACATCTTACACAGAACTGGTCAAAAAGAAAAAAGAAAAACAAAACAAAGCTGGCAGCTGCAGTATTTTCAGTATGGCTAGGATGTCCAGGGCAGATTTGCTTTTATACAGCTTCATGTCATGTACCTAGAAAGCATCTGTCTGTCTTAAAAACTATCCATATAAAAACATTTGAAGAAGCATTTTTCTTCTCTCCACGTGAAAGTAAGTGAAAAGGGAGTTTACAGATGCTGAGAAGGGAATATAAGCATGCATCCCACTTCTTCCTGAGTTTCTGCTCAGTGTTACTTTTATAGACTGGACGGGGTTACTAACACTCAAGTATAAGTGTTGGCTTTGATTCACAGGACTATGAGAAAATGCCATTTCAACTTACGTACATTTGAATTTTTGTTCAAGCTAGTGGAAGTCTTCTTGTAAAGGTAAAGGTACCCCTGCCCGTACGGGCCAGTCTTGACAGACTCTAGGGTTGTGCGCTCATCTCACTCTAGAGGCCGGGAGCCAGCGCTGTCCGCAGACACTTCCGGGTCACGTGGCCAGCGTGACGAAGCTACTCTGGTGAGCCAGAGCCGCACACGGAACGCCGTTTACCTTCCCGCTGGTAAGCGGTCCCTATTTATCTACTTGCACCCGGGGGTGCTTTCGAACTGCTAGGTTGGCAGGCGCTGGGACCGAGCAACGGGAGCGCACCCCGCCGCGAGGATTCGAACCGCCGACCATGCGATCGGCAAGTCCTAGGCACTGAGGTTTTACCCACAGCGCCACCTGCGTCCCATAAGTCTTCTTGTAGTGCAGCAAATAACATCAAGGGCTGCATTATATTATGACATGGGGATTAAGGAAGATCCAGACTGTAGCATATGAAAATAGTGGGCCATAAAAGGTTTTGAAAAGTGGTTGTACAAAGTTTTGAGCAAATAAATGAACCTCTCTGCATTTGGCATCACATATTGCTACATGATGCTTTTCTGCTAATTCAGAAACAACCCTTTTGTTTTGGATCCAAGTAATTCTTATGTAGTTAAGTTTATAGGCACAAGAATACCTGATAATTGGGGTCTAGTAAACAAAAGCTTATGCCACTATAGATCTATTGGTTTTTAAGTGCCATTGAGCACCTTTTGTCTTCAATCAGAGCATCACCTCTGATACCCTAGCAGTTTGAAAGCATACCAGTGCAAGTAGATAAATAGGTACCACTGCAGCGGGAAGGTAAATGGTGTTTCCGTGCACTCTGGCATTCATCACAGTCCTCCGTTGTGCCAGAAGCAGTTTAGTCATGATGGCCACATGACCTGGAAAGAGCTGTCTGTGTACAAACGCCGGCTCCCTCGGCCTGAAAGCAGAGATGAGTGCCGCACTCCATAGTCACCTTTGACTGGACTTAACCATCCAGGGGTTCTTTACCTTCACCTTACCCTGGGAATGTTATCAATTAAAAACAACAACACCATTTTGGATGGGTGATTTTTAAGATTACTTTTTAATGGTTTTTACAATTTATTTTTGCACTACCAACTGCTACTTTGCAGATGACATAGTATATACATATTAATTAAACAAGCTATCAGGTTTCCACTTTTTGCAGCCAAAGTGTGGGGATAGGAAACCTGTGGCCTTCCATATGTCATTAGGACTCCAATTTCCATTAACCTCAACCTGCATAGTTGATGAACAGGAATGATGGGAGTTGTGAAAGAGGAGGTATGTAGGGATGATAAGGTAGCATTTAACATGCTTTGAGGGAAGCAGTTTGAGTGCAAACTTCTAAAGACAGCTGCTAGTTAGTTGGCTTGGCTCTGAAAAGCAGAAGCAGGAATTCCTCCCTCTGCTATCCCAATGTACTTTCAATTGGACTTGAGGTACATAATGTTTCTTCTGGATTTGTAGTTCAGTTGGTCACACTACCCCAAGTCTGGACTCTAGCAGCCTAGCCTTCCTACACTGAGATTGCACACCCCACAATTCCTGTTTGTAAGCCCTTCTATAAGTTTTAGCCTATGGCATGGAACACATGTGTTGTGTTACAGAACTCAGTAGCAGTCAGTGCTCTGGGTCAAATATGGAGTGGATATCTTGTGCCTTCACTCTGCTTTCCACACACACATCTCTGTGTGTCACTTTCTGCAATCACTGTCCTTCATGTCCTTGAGGCTGACATAGTTTAAATACAAGCCTCTCCAATTTTATCAGCTGTTTAAAAATAGTCCAGGAGCAACTCTGAAGGACATCCCCACCCCACCACCCCAGGTGATCTGTGCTGTTTTTGCTAAAAGAGCTGCATTTCCATTCCTTGTGCTGGGCAGCTGAAGGTCTACTTTCTTATCCTAAACATGCATGGCTTTTTTTTAATCATACCCTTCCTCAATCTTGAAAGATAGTCGTGCCTCCCTTTCTTCTCTCCCTGGGGCAGGAAGCCTGTACCAGCTGTGTGATCCTTACACTCAGTAACTGCTTTCATAAAAATATTTGCTGAGCATATGGTGCGTATAGGCATTCCAAATAAACAGCATAAATCCAGGTGTATGGGAGTGCGGTGGTTACAGTCCATCATGCCATTAATGCTCTTTTCAGAAATGCCCGGAGTACGTATTTGCACCATGGTGCCTAATGGCTCCAGAGAAGCTGTTCGAACTGTCAGGCTATTAATCTGCCTTTTTAATGGTTCTGTTCTATGGATGAATGTTTGTGTTTTTATTTATCACACACACACACACCACGACTGGATTTGCTGTAAAGAGCCTTGATGTAAACACTGAGAGCATTCCTGAAATTCTCATTTTAATAGAACACTATTAAAATATAAACTCCCAACTTTAAAAGGGGGAGTTTTCCATCTCCCCTTCTTCTTCCTTAACACCTCAGATTGTGCCTCCTGGCTCTAAAAGGGATGCCAGGCTCAGCAGTCCATTGAGATGATCTTTTAAAAATCTCTAAATATATTTTGATGAGAGGGCCCAGCTGCTGCTGCTGCTTCCCAGCAATTTGAAGACGGCTTTCATCAGCTGCTTGGTGATTTTCAGTGGGAAAAGGGCTGGCTTTCATTGATGTATTCCATATCTCCAGATTCCTACAGAAGATGATGAAGCACTAGAATGGTTTCAAGAAGAAAGTAAATGGTACTTCATGGGTTTTGTAAGATTTCTTTTTTTTTTTTAACATGGAAAGTAAAGAGGTGTTTTGACTTGGGCAGCTTTGAAATAGGGCAGCATTTTCTCTCTCCATTCTTGTTTGCTTGCTCCAAGACGAACCTGCCCACCTTTTAAGTTCAGTCTCTGAGACCTTATTCTCTGCTCTCTCCATTCACAAATGGGTTCAAGCGGCAGAGGTTTCTCAGTGATTGCACCATAATGATGGAACTTACACCCTGTGTGTCATGGATTGGCTGGATGCAGAGGAGTAGTGGGAGGGACCACTGAGGAATCCCCAAGGGAACCCACAGGGGCTCAGAGCCAGGGGATTGGTGGTGGGACGGTGATGTGTGGTCAGAAGGAGAAGAGGGAGCAGATTGGGAGGAGGAGGTGCTGGAAGCTGAAGAGGCAACAGGGCTTAGTGATCAGGAAGAAGCTGGGCAGAGAGCAGTCCAGGCTCAGAGGCAGAAGAGGAGGTGGGCCAAGAGACAGGGATGAAGCAGGCTGCTGAAGAAGCCAGGGAGTTTACCCTTCCTGCTGCAACCGGCTTCCCTTCCCCCTGGTCATCTAGAACATGCAGGTAAATGAAGAGTATGGAGCACTGAGACACAAGGTGACAGAGTCTTAGGCTGTTGGGGGAGGGACCAGGAGAGGAGCCTTAGCAGTGGGAAGACAGGGACCATCAGTCCTCGCAACTGCCTCATTGGGGCAAGACCTACTGGGAAGAGTTTCTGGGAAGGGTTAACGTCACTGACAATGGTGTTTTTATTGCTGACCTACTCCTGATTTTGATTTTGATGTAGTTTTTGTATTGGTACCTTTTATTTAAGTTACTGTTTACGGTAAATGGATTGCTAATAAAGTGAAATGATATGTGGGTGGTCAATCCACCATTATTGTACTATTACTGCATAAATTACATGATGCACAGCACACCAGCAAATAAAAAGCACCCAGTCTGGGATGACCCTAAAAACAAAAAGAGAGAGTTATCTGCTCTGGAGCTGACGGAGCTGACAGTAGGAAATAGGGTGGGTTAAAGGTTTGGTTCCTAAATAGAGAGAACCTGAAAGCTTGTTGGAAGCCATTCATGTAATGTGCAGATGTGTAGAGGGCAACTGACCATCTTGGTGATAAGAGTTTGCACAGAGGTCTTCGGAATTACTTGACACACCCTAATGAAAGAGGTACATGTCACAAGGATGGTTTCTGGCAATTTTTGTGAAACCTCACACTGAAAAACAATGATTGCAGAACCTTCACTAAGGTGAACCAATGGTCAGATCCTGAAGAAGATTTTTTTTTGTAGTATTTAGGTGTTTTATGAATTTGGGTGCCGGTTAATAGTTCTTAGAAACCAAAGCAGTCAGTGTTGATGTAGTCTTTGTATGTTCTGCAAATACTTGCAGAAACTCAAATCTTTTAACAAGTTTTTTCTTCAAAGCAGAGAGAACTGTTCTTCATGCATCAAACTGGAGAAGCCTTCAGCTTATATTTTAATGCATGTTTCATTATGTGTGTTGGCTTTGTGTGTGTACCTATACTTAATATTGTAACACAGTGTTGTCCTGTTTATTTAGTGGCTGGCTTTATATTTTTATTTGCTGTTTTGCTGTATATGGCTGTTTAGAACTGTGTTTTCTATTTGAAAGCCATCTTGAGCCATTTGCAGTGAAAGATGAAATAATTTCTATAAATATATTTATAAAATGTTCACCATGTGTGTTGCTCTTTACTGAGTATTGTAAACATAAGAGATCCCTGCCCTTGAAGAGCTTGCCATCTAAATTCAGACTGAGAAGGGATGAATTTGAGCAAATGGAGTTACAAGTGCTTAGCTTTGTTTCTGTTGTGGGGCAGGGTGAGGATTAAGGGCTTTGCATAAGAGGTAGGGAGGTTTTCATTTCAGATTTAAAGTAGTGGGGTGTGGGGAAGGCAGCATGTTGTAGGTGTTCTGAGAGATACAGTGGTACTTTGGTTTAAGAACAGCTTAGTTTATGAACAACTTGGTTTAAGAACGCTGCAAAACCAGAAGTAGGTTTTTTGGTTTGTGAACTTGGAATAAGAACATGTGAGGCTTCCTGTTGAGTGTGTTCCATTTGTAAATTGAGTCCCCCGCTGCTATGGGAAAGCACACCTTGGTTTAAGAACACTTTGGTTTAAGAACGGACTTTCGGAACAGATTAAGTTCGTAAACCAAGGTACCACTGTATAATTCCAGGCATATGGGGACAGCAAGGGAGAGTGAGTAGACTTGTG
Organism: Podarcis filfolensis; assembly: GCF_964270895.1. Taxonomy (NCBI): domain Eukaryota; kingdom Metazoa; phylum Chordata; class Lepidosauria; order Squamata; family Lacertidae; genus Podarcis; species Podarcis filfolensis. Next base: position 38,565,333 of record NC_139617.1, read on the forward strand.
AATTCAGAGATTTCACTTTGGTGTTGGGTCTATAAACTTTTGTATACCAAGCAGAAAAGGTGTACCATATAACACCATTTAAGGTGTGTTGATATTCCTATATTTTGCCTTGTCACACCACCCTCCAGACATGCATGCATCCTCAGGTTCTGATGAATAAGTGGTATGTGCTCCAGGGGTGGTTTATGGGTCTTGTTGAACCTAAACTACTTTTGCTTGCAAGATGCAGGGTGGAATGACATTGTGCATTTATGGAATCTTTGCTGGGTTGAGAAACATGATTAAGGCCAATCAATTCTTTCTCTGTTGACAAGGATGAGTGGAAGATTTGGCACCCTGCTGCATACTTGGGAGCAAATACTATGTGCTACTAGGAAAACTTTGCTCTTAGCATACTAGCATATCTCAACTCCCAAGACACTTGTGATGTGATGGTTTTGATAGAGAGCCTTGTAGACACAGATTACAGAGAATAGAAGAAACTTGGATTTGCATATAGTAATTATATGTCTAGATTAAAATTTAGACATAATGATTATAATTGCATGGAATCATGGACTCATAGAGTTGGTAGGGACCACAAGCATCATCCAGTCCAACCCTCTGCAATGCAGGAATCTTTCACCTGATGTGGGGTTTGAACCCACAGCTCTGAGTCTCATCCTCTAGCAACTGAGCTGGCAAGTGGTCATACCAAGCATCTCACATTTATGGGGAAGACTGTGACCAGTTGGCCTGTGTGTCTGCTTGGTCTGCTGTCCAGATGCTAACTGCTGATGGGCCACACTGAGGCTTCTCTCTTTTTCTCTTGGAAAGCAGACTTGGAAGTAATAGCCCTTCAAATAGAGGACATATTCAAACACAGAAACATTGTCTGTAAAGTAGGGCATTCTGGCCATCTCACTTAAAGGAGGGCTAAATTATCTTTTTGGTGCCAGACTATTCCTCTGTGTTCACTCTAGCACTATCTCCTGCACTTGTATGTTGTTGTTTTAGCATAGCTTGGCCAGTTTTTGCTGGTAAGCTCCATGCCTATCGTATGTTGTGATGACATTGTTGAATACCTGTATTTTGTTTATTTATATATTCACATTCCATTTTCCCCAAAATGCAGGGCTTTAAAAGTTAAAAGCAGCATTTTGAATTGGGCCTGGAAGCAAATTCACATGCAGTATAACTGATGTACAAAAGGTTAACTATACAGCTGGAATGGGGGTTGTTAGCTTTCAGGGCTGAAAACCAGAGCTCTTTTCACTGGACTAGCTCTAGAAATGATGACATAGGTTACCCCTTCTCTCATTGATACTCTCTTCCCACCCCTTTCCAGGCACAAATTTTATATATATACACACATACACATACTTCTGATTTAAAATCAACTCAGTATTTAAATTAAATTGGCCTGGGATTTAGTTTAAAACAATTTTAATTGACAAGCATTTTGTCTTGTGTACATATTAGTTTGCAGGAACACAATGGTATTTACAGTAATCTCCTCTCCTCCCTCTTTCCTTTAGTATTCAGTATACTTAGGAAAACAATGTTGCGTTAACTTAATATGGCTTGTAAAAATTGGTGATGAAAAAACAAAGTCAAAACAAAACTAGTGCACAAAAATCAACATTCTAAATCAACCTAAAAGTCTCTTCCCATTTTGCTCACTATCCTCCTTGCAGAGCATTGACAAAAATATGAAATTGATTTGGTTGAAGGGTGTTAAAGAGCCGACAGCCAAATGTCACAAACAATGAATGGCTGCAGTGTTGAAAAAATCAATAGGGAGGTTAAAGCTGGTCTTGAGGAAGACTTGGCAGACTGCTCTGTTCCAGGAAGATATCTGTCTTCTAGCCTTGGTTGCATGATCAAAAGGAAAACTTGATAGGTTTAATGAAGGAAGATACTATAAAATCTGACAACAGAAATATAGACACTGTGGTAAACTGCAGTGCGCATCAGCAAGAGCAGCTCGTAGATACACTTTTCAGTCTGAAAAAAATATTATCGGTAAAGATGTCAAGGGGTGGGGGTAGGTGGGGAAATTAGTGCACACTTTCCTTGCTTTCTTCATTGGGGTAAACACCAGTTTGTGCTGTATGTTTGTTCAACAACATAGCAAATGTATAGTGCAAAATAATTAGCATGTTAATTAGGAAACCATAATATTTCCAAATCATGGCATGCTGAGTGTGGAGGTCTAAAATACAGTGGTACCTCTGGTTATGAACTTAATTCATTCCAGAGGTCCGTTCTTAAGCTGAAATCGTTCTTATCCTGAGGTGTGCTTTCGCTAACGGGGCCTCCTGCTGCGCGTGTGTCTCTGGCGCGAGATTTCTGCTCACATCCTGGGGCAAAGTTCGCAACCAGGAGCAGCTACTTCCAGGTTAGCGGAGCTCTTAACCTGAAGCGTTCTTAACCAGAAGCGTTCGTAACCAGAGGTGCCACTGTAGTGATAGCACTTGGGGTCAGAGGTAATGTTTATAGGAAAATAAAGGGCACAAATTGACTATTAAAAGCATTATTCTGACACAGCACATTTTACAAGTCTACTAGAAAATCACGACCTTCATCCCAGACACATTGGGGGTCCATCCTTTTTTAAAGGGGGGGGGAGGGTTTAAAGTAAAGCATAGTGAGTCTTAAGCAACATCTTCAGTGTGTTGTCTTTAAACACTTAAATAGGATGCTTATCTGTCTTTCCCCTCTTGTTTGTCCAAAAAGACATACATTCAACCCAGTATTCAGATTAAATATTACACAGCTTTCACCAAAACCATGTTAAACATGTGCAAACATGCACATGCATTTCACAAGACTATGTAGGTTTCCTTGTCATCTGTCAGATCCAGGGAAATCTCTCTCTCTCTCTCTCTCTCTCTCTCTCTCTCTCTCTCTCTCTCTCTCTCTCCCCCTTCACCCTCTTTCCCCCCTCCTCCTAGAAAAATGAACTCATTAGTTTAAAACTCCCTAATGCCACATTTAGCTCAAACAGCGAAGATGATAACCTTTTTTTTATAAAAAAAATGAGGGGAGGGTGAGAGGAGAGAGAAGTCATCTGGCAGGTTTTTCTGCAAGTGGTCGCCTTAATAAAAATGCCCCCTACTTTGTTGGGATGGTATTTGTAGGGCTTCTGCCATATGTTACTTTCCTTTTTAGCTGGGATTATGCCATCATTATTGCTGATAAAAGCTGTTTACTGCCTTGGCAAAGGAACGATGCTTGGAGCAGTTTTGGAAACTGCTATTCAGTTTACAACAAAGTGTATCTTGTGCCAGATGCTGGGATCCTGGGCCTTTTGTTATATTTTTCTCATTATTGGATTTACTCATTGTTTGGCTGTGTCTCCTTTCATCTTAACAATAGACTGTGTTGCTTTTTGTTTAAATACACTTTCATTTTCAGTAGGTTAATTCTGGGCATATTACATCCCTAGAAAGCTGTTTAGATTATGGTGTGTGTGTGTGTGTTTGAAATTGATGCTTTCCAGGAACATAGCTTGTTAATGATGGGCACTCGGTGCTCTTCAGGATGCCGTTGCTTTGTGGGCTGTGTGCCAGGCATGCTGGTTTATCATGTGGCTGCCATCGTACTGTGGATCATGGAAGTCAAATTCCTGAGGACAACATGCTTCATTTGACCAGAAATAAGTTTCTAGTTCTTGGAGCTTCTGAAGAGTCTTTAAAATAGCAGCATTTGCTGGAAGCTCTCATACTACATGGAGGTGCTGCCAGGTAGAAGCTAAGTGTGTGTTGAGGAGCTACCAGATAAAAACTCACCTGTATATATTGTGTAGCAGACTAGTATTCTCTCAACCTTGGCCTTGCTTTCTCCTAATACTAGAACCCAGAAAGAAACTATGGAGCTGAATGGTGTGACATCCAAGATGGATAGAATAAAATAATTTTTCTTCACAGCACGTATTTCAATTGCAAAACACCTAGATGCATGATATGATGATGCCAGCCATCAGTTTCAATGGCTTTCAAAGGGGGATTAGATGTTTCTGTGAAGGCTAAGGCTTTCAGTGGCTACTAGGCACAGTGATTATATACCACCTCCAGGATCAGAGGCACATTGCCTCTGATTAGTTCATTGTTCCTGGGAGCAAAGTAGGAGAGGACTATTGTACTCATGTCATGCTTGTGGGTTTCTTATAAATATCTCCCTGGCCAATATAGGAATCAAGTTTGTAGGAATGTAGTCTTTGGATCTGCTGCAGCAGGGCTCTTCTTACGTTCTTTACATTATTATTATTATTACTACTGTATTATTACTACTGTATTATTATTATTATTATTATTATTATTATTTCAATTTGTATATCACCCTTCATCCACAGATCTCAGGGCAGTTCACAACATATAAATACAAGATAAACAACTCCAAATACATAATTAAAAATAATATAAACATAAGCAAATAAACCTCCCCCCCACCCCTTCCTACAAACACATTCAAAAGGTATAGGATGTTAATTAGCCAAGACAACCAAGATATAATACAACCAAAAGGGTTACCTTTATAAATTAAGGGTGTTTGGGCTAGACAGAGGCAGCCTACAAGTAGGATTAATAAGAATGACTGGAGAGAAGGGAAGAGGAACTAGCAGTTGATGGGATTATCAGTGGGTAAGGATAGAACTGTAGGATTCGCACTCATCTCAGAAAACCCTGTAATGTTCAGGACAGATGCTGGAGATGCCAGACTGTGAGAGCAGTTATCTTCCATATATTTGGATCCTGCACAGCTCCTTTGACAAGTGGTACTGGAAATATCCTCCAGCTTTTAGATTCTGTGATCTCCAAATACTGTATAGCACTTTAAGAATATTTAAGGGGGATAGCCACAGAGGAAGACATGGAATTATTTTGAGAACAGTGAGGCAATTTATAGCTGCTAACTGGAAGTCCTTGAAATCTTTGTGAGTAATGATACTGGCCTACCTTATGGGGTTGCTGAAAGGATGTGAAAATTCTTGAAAACTCTGGAGCTCACTATAAAAATGTGCTTTATTGTTGGTAATATTAATATTAAATTTATTATTACTAATAATTATTACTAATAATTTATAATTACTCTCCATGTGCTTTTTCCTGTGGTCAGAAAGATTGCATTCAGCCTTCACAGATGTCCCATCCATTCCATTGGCACCACCATCCCAAGTACTTTTGTCCCAGCCACTATGTGCTGCCTGTTTTTATCTGCATGTCAGCCTGATTCAGATATCTATGTGTGCATGTGCTCCGATGCATGTAAGGGAGTATTCCATGTTGGGGCTCTTCCCAATCAATGAAGGGATTAAATCTGCACACACCAATGGAAAGCATGCGCTTATTTCATCCATGTATACAACTGAAAATGCCTGCAATAATATGCCTGACTGGGCTCCAATATAGTTTTTTCTACTATTGGACTCCCAGTTAAAATGTAGGAACCTAAGCCACATGGGTGGCAATGTCTTGTCTTTCGTATGGACTGTTAACAGCTTCTGCAGATGGTGTGGTGGGATTTGTGGCAGCTATCTGACAAAGTAATGAGGAAAACACAGACACGTTTTTGCATGATGGATTTATTAATGAGATAGTCAAAACCTACAAGTAACATCGATCGTGCCAAACATATTTTGCTTTCAGTTGATTTGATTTAGTATTTTCTGAACATGGAGTATTGGTTTTCCTTTTCCATAAGCCATATTCCCTTCCCTTGTAATTCTGGAGAGGGGCACCATTTTGAGCAGCGTCCATTGCAGGTTGGTACATCTGTCAGGAATTACATGAGTTACTTTTGCTTCTCGTTAGTTTGCATTCTTAGCAACTTATTGCCCAGAATTGTGCAAAATAACTGAACTATAATGAAGAGGAACTTGGTTATAATATGAGGATCTGGGCTGAGAGAGGAGGTTGGACAGAACCAGCTCAAGGACTGACACAAAGTAATACATATATTCCAGAGTAAAGTAAGATGATAGTTGTATTGAGGCAAAAGGACGGACTAGATGACCATGGGGAGAATATTTCATAATTTACATTGTGTCTGTTGCTTTGTAAGTTATGTTAGAAGTAGAAAAGGCTTCGCTTAGCACTACTGTATAGACGTTTCTCCAAGGTATCTAATGTGGAGCTCGTGACTGCATCTTTTGAGCCCAGTTTCTTCTGAGTTAGGGCTCATCTAGACTTCCACTTGTCCTGCTGCTTCCCCCCAGAAAAATCTGATTTTTAGCGCTGAATTGGAGAAAATGTCAATCAGGTTTTTTGTGGACTGACATTTGCTCTGATTCAGTGCTAAAGAGTGAGTTTTACAGGCAATGTGGTGGGGCAAACAGAAAGCCACTCAGATCTATGCCTAGAAAGCACAGAACAAGCAGAAAAATGCTCAGATCCATGCCTTCTAGGCATAGGACTAGTGGAACTGTGGTCAGAAAGCTTTAGAACAGGGGTAGGCAACCTAAGGCCCGAGGGCCGGATCCATCCCAATTGCCTTCTTAATCCGGCCCACAGACAGTCCGGGAATCAGCGTGTTTTTACATGAGTAGAATGTGTGCTTTTATTTAAAATGCATCTCTGGGTTATTTGTGGGGTATAGGAATTCATTCATTCCCTGCCCCCAGAATATAGTGCGGCCCACCACATGGTCTGAGGGACGGTGGACTGGCCCACGACTGAAAAAGGTTGGTGACCCCTGCTTTAGAAGCTTCCTTCAGAGACCTTTGAGTTATTTAGCATAAACCTTACAAGAAATGCACCAGAAACTCGTTGTTCTGAAAGAAGAGACAGGTGTGGAGTTGTTGGCTGCCTGTAGTGGTGAGTGTTGCTCCTGCGGGTAGAGGCATTGACCTTGTTTGTTCTGCTTAAAGAGATGGGTCAGGAACCAAATGAGGGCAGTAAAGTATAATAGAAAGCTTTCCAAATGAAAGTTTTGTTTCTTGCTTGCGCATTACCTTGTATTCCCCCCTTGCCCCTCCCTGCCATGTACCCTGGGAAATCAGACTGATCAATAGTTCCCATTTCAGTACAACTGCAGCAAGCATTACAACTGTATAAAATTTACAACATTGTCTGCTGTAAATTTTAATTGGAAAAGCCTTATAGCTTTACCCTCTCTATCTTTTGCGGGTTTAAATCTATTTGATTTAAAGGGGGTGGAATCAAACAAATTTACAGCATATAATATTGTGTCATACACTTTTTATTGACACTGTAATATAAATAGGACAAAAACAACAGTCCTACTGGAAGGACCATAAAAATATGTGGTAAGATTGGGGGTGGGGGTGAGGGGTGCAGTGAGTTAGCAAAGAGGCAGATCCAGTGTGTGTGTGTTGATAGAATTCTATTCTTTGTGAAGGGCCATACAGCAGAGAAGTATTAATGACACTAAACAGGTTGGGTTAATAATGAGATTTCGGACAGAGCTGTGAATGTTCTGTGAGGAGCACAGCCTGTCTTGAAGCCTTCCAGGGATGCCCTATAAAGGGAGAAACTGCGGCTTGGAGTGGAGCCGTAGAAAATGCCGCTTCTCAGCCCAGCTTTATTTCTGTCACAGGTCAGGCTCGAAATGCTGCCACGCTGCCATTATTGACTCCAGCCTGGGCACAAATGCAAGTCCTTCAGCACGAGCCCAATTAATAATTTGCATAATTAACGTGCATATTAAAAAGGGACTGGCCCTGCATCTCTATTTGCAGTGAATAGGGGTAATGAGGGCTAGGCGAGCGGCGCCTCGGGCTGGCGTGAGCAGACGTGTGGCAGTAGTAATTTTTGCTTGGATTGACAACTGCTAGACAAGCAGTCCCAGCATAAAAACTAAACCCCGTTTGGCAGAATTAATCGTTGACAAACTGCTCTTAAAGCTGTAACATTGTTTCTGTCAGTTGTTCGGTTTTGATGTCACTGTTAGACATAATAAATCAATAGTGTCAGAATTTGGTAATGTTTATAGCTAGCAAGGTTTATTATTTCATATGACTGTCATGTACCAATACTGGTTATCGTGGCTGTCTCTAAATTATCGAAGGCAGAGTGTTGCTTTGAATACACTCCTGTAGATCTGCGACCCACTTAACCCTCCGTTGCAATCTAGAAAGCACGCTTTGGTTTTCAGCTGTTTCTTTTCAGAGGTTTTTAAAATAAACTTGCTGATGCAATGTCCTTTTAGAACATTTTACTAGAGAAATTGTCAACTTCTAGATTTGTTTTAAAAGCAGAATTGGGGAGTGGTGGATAGCTCCTTTTCTTTTTCTTTTTAGTACATATGTGGACCTGGTTGATTAAACAAAACAAAACAAAACAAAACAATGTAGCAGGAATGAGTTATATTTTTCCATTCTGGATTTGGATTTCAAACATTTGTAGATTACGAGGAAGAAACATGCTTAGTTCAATTATTATAATACAATGGTCTTCAGCACTTAGTGGGTTCAGCTGTAGAACAGGGTGACCACTCCACCATTTTCTTGTATGTTGGTTGGCCTGGATGAGCAGTACTGAATATTAAAATATTACAAAAATGAATGAATGAATGAATATGTAAAACTTCTGGACAGGAGTATGAAGGCCTGAGAGACTGGACAAAGTAAACTAGAGGCAAGAGTACACCAAATAGCTTTGGACCATTGCTGCAAATACGCTGTATATATGGCACTGTCTCAGTTTTTGGATTATATGTGTGGCATGTCTACCAAAAGGTTGTTGCAATTTAGGTCAGTACAAACTACTGTGACAAGTAGTTGCTCATCACAATGCTGATCAGAGGAGTTTCTCATCCCTGCATGCTAAGAGGACCTGGGAGCTTCTGTTGCTGCTCTCTGTCTTTGTGGCTGTTAATGGTGGTTGCTTTGTGTTTTGTTATTCTTCTGTAGTTTTATTGTTATCTGTTGTGAACCACTTTGGGGGAGAAATGCGGAAAGTCTTTGTATAAATGCCATAAATATATAAACAAGGTGCATATGTTGCAGCTTCATTAAAGCAAAGACCTCAAAGCACCAAAAGGGCCCTACTGGATCAGGCCAACAGTCCACCTAGTCCAGCATTGTGTTTCCCATGGTGGCCAGCAGGAAACCTATAAACAGGACTAAGAATCAATAGCCCTCTCTCACTGTTGTTCCCCAGTGACTGGTACTTAGAGGTATATTGGATTGCATCCAACTAAATTCTACTTAAAGTAGTCCCATTGATATTAATGGAGCTAAGTTTGTCATATCCATTCATTTCAATGGGCCTGATTGAAATAACATTGGATACAACCCACTGCCTCTGTACATGGAGGTTCCATATAGTCTTCATGACTAGTAGCCGTTGATAGCCTTATTCTCTATGAATTTATCTAATCCTTTTAAAAAGTCACCTCAACTAGACACCTTCACCAAAATGGAGTGGATTCAACTAATTATATGCTGCACATAGCACTCCAAATATGGGTCAAAACTGTGAAATTATTTCCTGCCAGTGTTTTTTACTGATCTGAAATAAAACTGACCTCACGTTATATACTTCTGTGCCCTCCACCTGGATACAACTGAAAGTGAGAAGTACTTTACACTTGTGATTCTTGAGTCCTTCTATTATGCCCTGAAGTTTTGCTTTCATAATGTTATACTTTTGAAGGGCAAGGGGGATGCAATACACATGGAAATGAAAGTTGGCCTGGATATTTATTTGTTGCAGGCTTGCTTGCATGTTTGTAACTTCTAGTATGTTTGTCCTGAATGTGAATTATTTCAGTAAAATTTGTACAAGTTCAAACATATCTGTATGTATATTTGATTCTGTTGTGCAAAAATGAAGCAACATACGTCAGGATTTAAATTATGCCCATAAAATCAAGTTCATGCAAATTGGTTATATAAGTTTAATTTTGTGAGTTCAAAATTATAGCAATTCCACTCTTATTCTCTACCCTCACTCTATCTTACAAAAGGATCTATGGCTTTCTTTTGCAGTGTAGGACATGGTTTCTGTTTGCCTCCACACAACTATACTTCAACAACCTGCTGCTTCTGTCTCTTTGTAAGATCACTTTTCTATTGCTTATCTTGGTTGCTGAAGTAGTTGTCCTTTCTGTAGTTTTGAGGTTCCTACCTTGCTCTTTCTGCTATAAAAGGCTTGCTTTTGTCATATATCAAGTTGCTGCTCTTGTCATGTTGCTTGGCAATTCTTAATTACACATTATGCAGAAAGGGAGGGGCCAGATGGAAAAGGGGTGGTTCTACGTCTGGCATATAAATGTGTCTGTGGGCTTAAGGGAGGGGGCATGAATAAATTACATCTGTGAATGATGTCTGCCTAAATGTCGGACCAGGGGTGACTTTCAAGCAGGTGTTTAAAATGACATTCAGCATACATAGGTTTTCAGGTCAATTTATGGCAACTTTGTTTTTCTTACTCTGCAAGATGCAGTGCAGTCCTAATGTGTGACTTTCTGCAAATATAGGGTAACAAATAGCCAAAGAAACAGGGAAAAATAGATATTTAAGCAAAAAAACTAACAGACAAAATTAAATTAAATGAAAAGAGAATTATTGCAGCCTTCCCACTTCCACTTAGAATAAGCGGTAAAGTAATGTTTGGATAATTTGGTAGCTCCAGAACTTGAAAAAAACCCCTGACATGAATCTGGCAATGTGTGCCAGGTGTAGGATCTCCTGTGTACTACTGGGGAGAGGGGCTAGCCATGAGGAGGGTGTTGGTAGTAAGCAAAAGCCCATTCAAAACCTTGCCTGATCACCCATTCTCAAATATAACAGGAAATCTTTCTGCTTTAAGAATAATATTTCATAACACGTGAAACACAGCTCCCCCCATCCTAGTTATCCACTTGTTTGTTCACCTATTAGCCTCTCTCCCCCAAGTTACCTCTGCTGCAGTAGTTGTTCCTATCCATTGATTTGCAAGCATGAATTCATTTTCAGGCAAATTTATGGGGGTTGCCTTGACAGTAAAGTTAACTTTATTTTATTATTTATTATTTATTATTTATTTAGAACAATTTTACCCCACTCTTTAGCAGAAAAAGGCTTCAAGAGTGCTTTTAAATATCAATGATAAAGATAGTCGTTGCCTTCAGGCTCACAATCTAAAAGAAATGACACAGAAGACAATTCAGTCACACACATTTGTTCATTTTATAAAATATTGTGCCTATTCCTGGCCTTCATTATAAGAGGGTCACTAAAATGTCCTAAGATTTTAAAATATTCCCTTCAGTTTAAATAATCTGTAAATATTTAATGTTACATTTCAATGATGCTTCATATTATTTGTCCATTGTGTACATAAAAGCACTGAATACTGTTCTGCATGTTAGATGGTAATTAATATTATCAAGGCTTGGATTGTTTCTGAGAATATAGTAATAAAACTAGTGTGTCCATTACTAAGTTGATAGTCAAGAAGTATCCAGCATGGTGCCCCTAAGAATTCCTGGACTCTATCTCCTGTCACCTCTGAGCATTCATCATGCTTGCTGGTGGGAGGTGGAGACCAACAACATATGGAAGGCACTATATTGGCTACCCCTGTTCTAGCTTTAGTTTTATATCCTGCAGTTTAAAACATGTTGCTTTAAGAATCATACTTGCATAATTAAAAGTGAGACATGTTGTTGTCCTATCCATTGTGCCCCTTTGATGTCTTGTAACTGTTAAGCAGATTCATCCCATATCTATGAAAATATATGTTGCATACTTCAAGCCTCAGTTTATAGCAGAGCTCCTAGTTCTCCTTTTGAACCTTTTAAAAAAACTGAATCCTCGTTTTGCAGTTTGACATTGGTTACTACAGATGGTTAATCTAGAGCTCAGAAGCTCAGTTACAAATACTGCTAGGAACAACTCTACAGAAATTGAATGTGCATAGGATCCAGGAAGGTAATGGGAATAGAGTTCTATCTGCCACAGGAAGGCCTACTTTGAGAATGAACAATGGCCTTTCCATGAAGAGAACCTTGTTTGTGTTTCAGTTGTTTAAAGTTGTTAAAATTCAATCTTTATGTTTAGGAGCAATATTCTATTGAATACCAGTGTGGAGTGGTTGACCAGTGTGGAGGAGAAAGGATGATGGTGCAATCCAGCTGGACTTTTCTTATGACGTTAAACAACACATCAGGGTGGATATTGAATCACTCAGCTGGCCATGAGCACTGCAAAATGACAGTGTCTGTGGGGGGGCATGTGGGTGGTTTCTGAAAATGGGAACTGATGAGCACTTTGAAAGACAGAGGGGGAGATATTTCCCCTCCTTTGTGATGAAAATAAACTATAACATTTGGTACTTACACCGGAATTGCATTCAGCATCTATGAGTGTGTTGGTCCACATACCCCTCCCTTGATGAGGCCTGAGGCTGCCCAGCAGCTGACTGGGTGTGCACCATTCCTGACAGTAACAAAAAGGGCTTGGATAATTAGGCCAAGTGGAACTGCAGGAGGTAACTGGCTTCTCAGCTGCCTTTTGTATATTCATGGCCTGTCATGATTGATGGAAGGACAGTGTTTGGTGACACTGTCATTTGCAAGTTGAAAGGTAGACTTGAGGTTAGAGCCAAGCTCAGATGGGTCTTAAAAGGATCCCAGCAATCAGCTAATTTGGACGTGGGTGATGTTCGCATCTGCATTTCTTTGTTTCAAACACTTTCCAAAGGACATCTGTTAATTCGTATAGATTAGTCAGAATGCTTTCATTAAAAAAAACAACAAAATATGTATTATGTCACACTACTGTTGTGCTGTCAAAGTTGCATCAAGGCTGAAATCTGTGTGTTTGTGGAGTCATTCTGGAGTCATTCATAGCATAGTGCTCAAGAAGAGGGATTTGGGATTTGGGTCTGTTTCTCATCTCATCTCTCTCTCTCTCTCCCTCTCCCCCTCCCTCCCTCCCCAGTAAATACTAAGAGATTTTGTTTCCTCCACTCCAGCAATATAAACCATTATTTCCCTGTGTTTGTAGTTGCAATCAGGCAAAAGCAAAAGCATCTGTTGAATTATAAATTTCAGGATAAATGAGGCTTACTAAATTTCATATCAGCTTAGGGGTAGAAGGCCTATATGGCTGGACAAAAAGCTTTTGCCTTGGAAAATTGGGGTGGAGGAGAGAGAGAGAACAGGATACAGTCAAATGTAATTAATTCAAGTGGGAAAATGTTTTTACTGTGTAACATTTAGTCACATATTTCAACAATAATAGCATTTCTGTCAAGGAAGTTACATTTTTCAGAGGTATTGCTTTCACCAAGATTCTGTGATATTAACTGGAAGCCGAGCTCTCCTTTGCGAGTACCCAAGCTGGGCTTTTATTTCCTAATGGTGGAAGGATGTCCAGGCGTACCCCAGGGCCTGCTTCCTGCAGTGCTGGAGCTCTGGTCCAATTGGTGGCTTGCTTAACTTGCGAATAAAATGTTTGACACACAATAACCTCACTCTGAGCAGCTGGAGCAGACTGCCTATTCATGGCTTATATAAACAGAGTGTTAAGTAGTGCAGATAGTCACTTGTTGAGTGAAATCATGTGCAGTATTTTGAGACTACCCTCTCCTCCTTCTCCTAAGCACAGGAACCTGGGAAACACATAAACACCCAATTTGGTGGTCATTAGAGGGGTCATTAGGTGCATTTGAAATGTTGAGAGAGTGTTGTGGGTACCACTAACTAATAGTTCTTCTCTTTCTTCTTTCTAGACAGTTAGAAAGAGCATATTCAGACATTCACACACACTTTACTTTTCCAGTAAAATTAAGATGAATCTTCTTGAATTTGCATTCCTTTACATGGAGTATCCAAAACATACAATCTAACTAAAGCTTACTTTGGTAGACTACAAGCGACAAATCACAGATGTGGTACATTCCACCACCACAAGAACAAGACATGAGTTTTCATGGATTTTTACACAAGGTGACAATTTAACCACAACATATCGCACATTAACATATGTGGATATGAAGGTGACCTATGATTTGTTGGTGCCTGTGAAGGTGGTGGGACTGCCAGAAGCGCAGGATAGTTGGTAGCCAGTGGAGCTGTTGTAGCAAGGGAGTCGTATGCTCCCTATAACCAGAGCCAGTCAACAATCTTCCTGCAGCTCTTTGAGCCAGTTGAGGTTTCTGAGCACTTTTCAAAGATAGCCCCTTGGAGAGCACATTAGAATAAACCAGTCTTGTTTTTGTGTCTGAATGGGGACCAAAACCATGTTTTTCTTTCCGTCTCCCTACTTTGACAAAGGGAACAACAGCACAGCTCCACCAAGATAAACATAATGTGGCATACAGTACCATTCTGAACTGCTTGTGTAAGTGTTTTCAAGAAAGGTGAATTGGATTTGACAGCATCTGTGATCATTTTTCAAGTGGCATTTTCATAGGAGAGTCAACTCTGTAGTTAGTAGTAGGATTATCAGAAGAAACTGGGCCCAGGAAGAATCCTTTATTTGTTTGTTTTAATTATCTGTACCCTGCCTTTTAGCATTATTCCAAGGTGGTTTGTTTGTTTGTTTGTTTGTTTGTTTGTTTGTTTAACATGCACATGTCTGTATGATCACATGTTCAGGGCCCAGCAGAAAATCATTCATAAAAAACTTCCATTGTAAACATATCTTCAGAACCTTAGGAGACCTTAACAGAACTCTTCTGAAAGGGAATTCCACAGCTGTGAACCCACCACAGAAAGGTCCTGTCCCTGGTACCTGCTAATCTGCTCTTTGCTGATAACATGCCAGGGAGGAGAGACTTGGAAGCCAGTCATAAAGGTTGATTAGGCTTATATGGACATAAGTGGTCCTTCAAGTAAACTGATCCTAAATTAGGGGTGGTTAACCTGTAGCCATCCAGATGTTGTTGAACTCCATCCAGCAACATCTTGAGGGATACAGGTCAACCATCCATATTTAAGACTATTAAAGACTTTAAAAGCTAAAACAACTTTAAACCAGTATGAACTTGGTTTAACACATGTGCTGGGCCCCTTGTTCTTACTAACATTGTAAAGCCGTGCTTTGGACAAATTGCAGTTTTTGAAATGTTGTAAAATACAGCATCTTATGGCAGAAATTGAAATTGGCTTCACTGGAATGCACCCATTGCAATCCCAGGACAGGTTTCTTGACCAGGTGGTTTGTTTTGATTGGAACATAATTCATGCCACTGACCACATTTGTAACATATATCTGATCCCCATGGTCAAGAATCAAGATAGTTCTCGATGCTGGGGACGTACATGGTCTGTAGGACACTGGTTGCTAAAATAGGAAACAAACTCTCTGTGGGCTTCGTTCATCTCACAATTCTTTCCTGCGCATAACAATTTCTTTTTGATGTGCATCTTCCTTTCTGGAGAGTGGTGGACATAGCTCCTTCACCGCCAGCAATTTAAAAACAAAGCTGACACTTGTTCTATGAAGACTGCTTCTTCTTTTTGCTTATCAGCCCCTCAATTTATAGCTGCAGCTTTGGAAATTTATGCCTGTGACTCCCATCTTTGTATTTACTCCAATTAACACATAAACCCTAATTACTCAGATCAAGGGAGTTGGGAGTCCATAAATGGAAAGTGACACAGCAGAGCTTGGCAGCTGCTTTAAGCAGCAAGGTGACAAAAAATGGAGGAAGTATCAATTAGATGACATTGATGGTGAGGCGTTTAGAGGGTGGGGGATGAGGAAGAAAGAAGAAATAGGAGGTGTTCACATATCTAGGTGTCACCCATTTGCTTGCTGCCTGTGTAGAGCAATCTATAAAGCCCAGGTGGCAAATTACAGCTGCTGTGACTTGGGGTAGCGTCAAGGAGAAGTGTTTGTAGTAATTTAATTTTGCTGAGCTATCCCCTTTTCTGTTGCTATTTCTTCTTTAGGGGGGAAAGAAGCTCTTCCCTTTTCCACCATATCTTTTCCCTGACCCCAAATCTTCCAAAGCTAGCTGTTCTCAGTGTGTTACTCATTTGCAGTGAAGACAACAACATTTAGATAGAATTGCATGGAGTTTGGGGGAAGGATGGAAAGACTCTTAGAAGCAGCACTGAGGCATCTGAGAGGGGGAGAGCCTCAGACGGAATTCCTTCACTCTCTTCTGTTCATCCCGTTGTACTCAGATTTTTAGCAGGGCTTCAACCTTTAATTGATTGATTACAACAATCATTCCTCAATGTCCAGGAAGTGGTTAACACATATTTGCACAAGAAAGTGGTGCCTAACACTTTGAAGAAGGCACTAGCACAGCCACTATTTTTAAAAAAGCGTTCCCTAGAGATTGAGGTACTTTGACAACTATTGCCTACCCCCCTTTTCCTTATAAGGTACTTGAAAGGATGTTGGTAGTCCAGCTGCAGAGGCTCTTGGAAGAAGCTGATTATCTTGACCTATTTTATTCTGGCTTCCAACCTGGTTTTGGGACAGAACTGGGCTAGACTATCACTGAATGATAGCCTACTTTGGATGAGGGACAGGAGGAGGTCACACCTGTTGCTGTTGCTTGATCTCACAAGCGGCTTTCAATACAGTTGACCAAGGTATCTTCTTGAACTATCTCTGTGACTTGGAGCTGGTGGCAGTTTGTTACAGTGGTTTCACTCCTACTTGCGGGCCCAGGTTCAGAAAACAGGGTTGGAGGATCATTCGTCTGCCCCCTGGTTCTGGTGCTGTGGTTGCCACAGCACTGTTTTGTCTCCAGTTCTGGTTACTATCTGTATAAAGACTGGGATCTGGGAGCAGTCATTAGGTGATGGGGGCAGAGTATCATCCCTATGATGATGATACCTTGTTTCATCATGATACCTTGTTTCTCTTGTTTCATTTGAATCAGGAGAGGCTGTGATTGTTTTGAACTGCATTGTGGAATGCTCTTCCTTTTGCCGTATACATCAGTTGCTTCAGATGTCTTGTAAAGACACATCTTTTTGCCCAGGATTTCTCTGTCCCACAAGACATGACTTGGTTGTTACTGAATTCTGTTTTTATTTTTATTTTGTATTTTTTGTGTACTGCTTAGAAATTTTAAAGTACTTCACTTAGAAATGTTTTTAAATAAATACCTTAATTTTTTATTCTCTTTAAAAATGCCTTCTCAACACTCAGCTGACTCCTTTTCTAGGAACCTCTTTCTCATTTACTTTTACTTTCTCTA
Source organism: Podarcis filfolensis (assembly GCF_964270895.1). Taxonomy (NCBI): domain Eukaryota; kingdom Metazoa; phylum Chordata; class Lepidosauria; order Squamata; family Lacertidae; genus Podarcis; species Podarcis filfolensis. Next base: position 38,582,432 of record NC_139617.1, read on the forward strand.
GGTCCTTCTGCTTTCTCTTCCATTTGCTATTGACAGTCAGAATCTCTTGTAGTGCAGTTTCAATATAGAGCACAGGAGAAAAGAGTAGCATCACACTCTGCTTATGTTACCATATTGTCCATTGATGTAACTTGCACAATGTAGTCTCAAGAAACACCTTCTAGCATGTCTTACTTGGACTAACTGGAAATAAATGTGCAAGCGTTCAGAGTGCAAATTGGCCTGTTTATTCACTGGTATGTTTTGATCTGAACATATGCCTAATACTCGTATGACTTTCTGCTGCTGTTGTTGTCCCCGCCCCCCCTTCTTTTATTTAACAATACAGATTACATTGCTAGTGGTGATGCATGTTTAATTGGTGCCTCATCACATACACGGTTTGAGGTTTGTAACTACCCAAGCATCAGGGCTTTTAAAACCGTGAAATAGGTTTCCCCCCCTGCATGGCATGGCCCTCTGGATCAGGTAGAAAATACTGAGAGGTGTTGGGGGATGGGTGGAGAGGAGGAGGAAGTGGCTAATTGATATCTTTAGAGAAGAAGCTGTTCTACAAGAGTATTTGAAATGTTGCGGAGTTGCCAGAAGGCCCATTAACATAAATGTTTAACTCAGACACGCGCAAACTTATGTACCAAAATGAAAATGTTTCATGCATTAATTTGCTGCAGAAGGTACTAACATAACAATTAGAACGACATTCTGCCTGCTTACATTTAAATTTCCTGGGGCACTGTTTCAGTGCTAATGCATAGCAATGATATAGGGTCTCCTCCTCCCCTCAAGCTTCCATGCAGCACTTTATTCTTTTGTTAAATTGAATTTGTACAGTTATTGAAACCTGGTAGCAGTAAAAAGGTGTGCGTATGAGAGAGACTTTTCTTTTGTATTTAGTTTAGTTTAGTTTAGTTTTTGAGGAGGAGGGGGAGGGGGAGAAGGTGGAAAAGAGAAATATATGGATGACATAATTCAAAAATACGAAGTCCACCCCAGTGGAAATATAAGGTTCAAGTTAATGTAGTGTAATAGAAAAGTTGTTTTCAAACCATGTTTTGGGGAACATTAAGATTACTTGTAAAGTTATGGCAAACACGCTCTTTCGCAGACAACTTGCCTGCTGCTACCTATTGCCCAGGAAACATTCTATTGGCAGGTAGTGTTAAGTGGACACTAATATGAGTTGAGAATAGAGCAAGGGTGAGACCTGATAAACTTGTGCCCCAGGTGAACTGCATGCACCCCCTGGAATATGCTAAGACACTATGTACTTTGTAATAACCAGCTGATTCATACTCCACAAACTCTTGAAATAATTTTGAACTGCTGATCACATATTGTACGACAAATTTTAAAATGCAAATATATATCTGAATGTTTTGGTTAAAGCCCTTTTTCGGCTTTTAAATAGTTGAGGCACAAACCATTGAAAATTTGTATTGTACGATACAATGTAGGAATCAGGCCTTTAGTGTGGCAGCACCTACCCTTTGCGACTCCCCTCTCATTCCATAATCAGATAGGCACCATCTGTGTTATCATTTTTGGTGCCTGTTGAAGACCTTTTTCCAAAAAGCCTTTTATATGGAGATTTTTGCTCTAGTCTGCATCTGCATCTTTAAATTATTTTAAAATATGATTTGCTTGTTTTTTATTGTTAAATTGCTTTGAGATGTTAATAAATGAAATAAATAATAAATAAGTGCCTGGGGCTTCCTTCAAGGCAAGGATGGCAGTTAGTGTCACATGTGAGGTGGTTGCAATAGGTATATTCATGGCAGAACTTGCTATATCTGGTATTGCCATATCAGGGATAATTGCAGAACTGATCAGTTCAGCACCTCAGAGTGCTCCCAGTGAACATGGTCTGGCTAGGGTTTATTCCATCCTTAGACAACACTGGGAGATACTGGAGCAGTTAGGACCATGTGAGGGTCTTACAAAGACAGGCGGGGCATGTACAGCAGTACACAAGTTTGTGAAAAAGCCATGTATGAGTGTGTACACACAGACACCCACCACACTCATTTTATGGGAGTCTGTTTTGGGTACAGCGATTCAGTTACCACTGATGTATACCTGAGCTTATGAGGGACTTTAAAAAAATCCAGTTCTTTCTGGTCTGGTGGCTACCATTTAGCTCAAAGAGGTTTATAATATGAAACCATGTGACTGAGATCAGCACGTCTATTTCACACCACTGAGCAAGGCAAGGAGTGGGTGGAGTATGGAGGTGTGTGTGAGCAACTCAAACATTCCTCCTTGTAGCAAACACTTGTCCTAAACTGAACACTGTAGAATAAAAATGGAAACATAAAAATAGCAGTTGGAAAGATAAAACAGCATTTATAGTACTAATAAAAACCGTTGTGGCTTCCACAGGAAAACATGCTTTGTAACCTAATGCTTTACCTGCAAAGGCTGTCGAGTTTCTAAGAGTTATAGCTGTTTTTGTAAGAGAAGCACCGAGATTTGCTTCGGGGCTGAGTGATAGATCCTCCTGCCTGGAGCATCCCAGTGTGTTTATACATGGCTTGTATGGCAGCTTTCATAAGACATTTACCCCATGATTTGCGATGAGCTTATGTGTGAATAATTAATGGCAATTAATCCTTAATTACAGTAATTAGGCAAGTCACAGGAAATTAAGCTGCAGCTGGAGAAGACCATGCCTGTGAAGAGAGGATCGGGGGCTGTGTGCGTGTGCCACTCACTGACAACATTCCTCGGATGAGCCGCGTTCAGCTGCTTTTGGCATTCCGATTGGCAGCCTTGAGTGGGACCTGAGTGTTCGGCTTCCGTGGCAATCTGGAATTGTCGCCAAGAGTTTTTTTTTTTTGTAGGGTTTTTTTTTTTAGTTTTAAGTGCCAAAATATTTTGTTGCATATGGCCATAGTCTACGTTTATTGGGTGTCATAATTCAAAAGAGTGTAATTGTTCTTGGCTTGATAAAACCACTTTTTGTGGAGCGGGGTGGGGGTGGGGGAGAAGCTGAAAAGCTGTGATGTATTTTCTGCAAAGATCCACTGGCTGTTGGGCTTAATCTCCACCTTTCTGAATTATCAATCTAGATTTTTGAATTTACAGAAACAGCCTTGCTAGAAATTTACACACTTCCCTGCACCGCAACGCAGAAACAATAAAAAGCATTTTCTTAAATAAATATGTTTGGCGACTTTTTATGGCCAATTCTTCTGTTAAATGTTAAAGATATGGATGCTCTCCCACGGGAGAGACAAGCTAACATGGAAGGAGGTTTGTGAAGCATAAGGTTTCCCTTTCATCATAATGTCAGGCTTTGGGGGTTCTTTATATGTGATTTTGGATGTTGATGTGCTTCATATAGTGGCCTCCCTTTTATGAGTATTTTCAAAACGAACAAACCAGTAGCATGTTTTAGGGCACTTTCCACATAGCAATTTATTACAGATTCATTACTGTTTATACATGCAAGTAAAGAAATTTGGAGCAGCACTTTGAAGATGACAGTGTTGCGTGGACACTGCAAAACTGGTGTGCATAAGCAGCACTGATTCTACTGTAAGCTGCCATGTAGAAACATTTTGTGGCTTTGGAGTCACTTCTGAATACAGTATTACAAAATATAGGGAAGTGCCATAAAAAAACCCAAACGCAGTGCTTTTTTTCTAGAAAAATAGGTGCCAGTACTCACCATAAAGTTGTTACCGTAAGTGCCATACTTTTTAACAACAAAAAGAGGTACCGTTACTGTGTGCCCTTGATTACCCCCTGAAAAAAAGCACTGATCTAATGTACGATGATAGTGTTTTCACTCATCTTTCAAATCTGGAGATTTCAAATACATACTTTTTCAGATCCTTTTGCAGAATTGCCCTGTTTGCCTTTCGTGTGGAATCTGAGAAGTGGTGTTTTTTTTTGTGTGTGTGTGTGTATGAAAGTGTGTTAAAAATATTTTGGAAAAGGAGGTGTGGGAAGATGTGGTGGGAATGATAAAAGGATGAAAACAGGAACGTGCTGTAGACACAGATCTACAGGAATTAATGGATCTGTTTTGATACTAATTGCCTTGCTGTCTTCATTGGCCAGTGTGCTTGTGGGGACAGATGGGAAGACATTTTGGATAACCTACTGAAAATATTTTTGCCAGGCCCCAACCCTGTGGTTAAATGCATTCCAGGAATAGGGTTGCTTTCCAAGTGGGGCATGATAGTGCCAAGAAGAGTCCTGCATGGAACAAATGTTGAGAAGGGTATATTAGTATTAACAAAACCTTTAGCAAAGCAGCTGGTAATGCAGGAGCTTATAGGGGTGGGAGTTGCACAGTCTCACCAAATTGCAGGGTTCCTATAATATCCTTAGTGGTTTGAAGGTGTGTGGAACTGAGTCTTTGAATTGACAATGCAAACAAGTGATCTGCTGAGGAGTATTTTTACTTAGGGGATGTTGCAGGCAGCCTGAAAAATATAGATATGTGTTAAGAAAATAGTTGAGCATGAGGATGAACATTTGCAAAGAGGAACAGCGTTTGCAGAAGTTAAAGAGGAATCACTTTTTAGGGGAGGTTCAGTAAACAGCTTTAATGCAAGACACACAGCGTTCTCACATATAGTGAGAAAATATGTAGGTTACCTTTAAAAATGTATTATTTAGTTGAAGGGTTTCCATTCTCCTTATCAGCCAAAAAGACTCCTAGAAGTAGATTACAAAGATCTGTAATGAAATAATACCATCCCTTCTGATTTAATATCTAAAAGAAACAACACAAAAGGAAAATGGATCAGGAGGGAAGAGGGGAAAAGCAGTATTGTGCACTAGTTCTTAATTATAAAAGAAAAGGTTACGATTGAAAAGCATTTGGATAACAACCACATTTACATTTAGAGGTTACATTTAGAGTTGTATTTAAAATCCTGAAACAAGGAAAGCCAAATTCTCTGCCTTGTATTAATTAAGCAAGCTTACTCTGTATGCATACATGGGCATAGCCAGGATTTTTGATGGGGGGACCGAACAGAACTGAGCTGTATGCGATGTAATTGGTCTGTTAAGTATTTTTTATCGGGAGGGAGTTGTCTCCCCCCCCCCCGCTATTCTTATGTATGCATAACTGCTTAATTTACATGATTCTGCAATGTTACACTATTTTGTCTGATTTAACAATCTATTTGCTCATCTAGGGAAGGGAGAAATCTATACAGAACACAGAAGTTCTACCAGGAAATCTTCCGCCTCATTTCTGACTCTTAGGATTTCAGTAGACAGTATCCACACACAGTGAAACAAGTGCAAGTGTGGTACAGTTAGCCCGCAACTTGTGCTGGCTTTCAATCACAACCTTACACACATGGAGGGAAATCAATGAATACATGGAGAGCTGGGGAAATCCATGGTTGTCCACTCTCCATTAATCCCCCCCACCAGTGTATCCAATGGATTTTCCTTCCTTACCAAGGAAAGTGGGTGGGTGGGCTTTGGGACTGCCTAAACCCCAAAGCCCAGCACTTCTCTTACTCGGCTTTAGGAAGGCAGCATGAGGGGTGTGGTAAATGAACTGGCTGGTTTTGGGAGGGCGGAGCAAGGGCTCTGGGATGCTGCCAAGCCCAGCACCTTGTTTACTTGGGTTTGGGCGCAAGGGCTCTGAGACGCTGCAGAGCTGTTGCACCTTCTTCCGCGAAGCCCCGTTACTGAGTTACTGAGCAGCATTGAGTAGGGGTGGGCTTTTTTTCTTTGGCGATATGATGCCCTGAGCCCCTGAGTGAGGATAAAATCTCCTTCCCCCAATATGTTTTATGGTATTATTCTTATTTATTTTGTCCCCGTTGGCTTGGCACCCTGTGCGGGAAAACCGCCTGCACCTCCTTAAATCCAACACTGCTTTGGAAAGGCATTGAGAGGGTTCTGAGATACTGCCAAGCACAGCACTCATTTATGTACTTGGCTTTTCAGGATGGCTTTGGGACACTGTCAGAGCCATCGTGCCTCCTTCCCAAAGCCCCCTGCCTCAGTTACTAAACTTAGGACAGAGGCAAACTTTGGTACTGTGAGTAAGTGAGTGAGTAATATGAGTGAAACAACATTTGGTGTCACTCTCAAATATTTCTTATTGCGAGCACACATGCTGAACCCTGTCCATGGAGCCTACCCCCCCCCCCCAAAGAATGAGATGAGAGACCAAAGTATGGGTTCAAATTGGCCACAACTTTATTCAACTTCAGAATGTGGGAAACTTGGCATAGGCCTTGGCATGTAACCCTCTCAGCCCGACTGGAACTGAGGAAGTGCAGGGCAATGAGGTGCAGTGGGAGGGGACGTAAAGCACAGACTTACACAGCGTGCGCTTCCACTTTACCTCGGCTGGGAATTTGACCTACATGCCGCTGCTCTATGGCCAGGGACTCCCGCAACTGACTTTTTAACGGGCCCTGCAAATGCCGCCGCGTGGGGTGTATGCAGGAAATGCTTCCCCCCCAAACTTGAAGATAGACTAAAGGATACCTTGCCAAGGCCTAAAAACCGCCAAAGTTGTGACGAAATGCTACGGGGAAGGCAAAACCTCCCAATGCTTGCAAAATTCCTTCCCAGTTCTGAATACAGCAACTATCTTAATACCATAGCAGTGCCCACTGACCTGGAATGCAAAATATTAGGCTGCAAGAAAATATTATTAATTTGGGAGGGTTGGATGGGTGAACCTGGAAGAGGAGGAAACAAAGCAAGGTTTGGCCGAAGGGGTCAGCCTCATTTCCCATGGCCCTCGCCCTACCCCCAGCCAGCCGTTCATTTTCCTCCCAGGCCGGGGGCGGGACGATGGCCACCCTACGCAGGTGGGAGGCACCTGACCAGGTAAGTCCGCTCGGTGTCGCAAACCCCGCCCACCTGTTGGGAAAGGAGAGCGGAAATTTTCACAATAATTCATTTTGGTACAGCTTTTTTAAAATGGATTTCTCAGTAGGGAGCCGTATAACTATAGGGATGATGGTGATGATGCACTACTTCATCTTGGAGTCCTGTGCAGGAACTGCCTTAAATCTGGTGCTGCTTTGGGAAGGCAGCACGAGGGCTCTGGGGTACTTTCTGAGCCCTCGGGCCTCCTTCCAAAGCCCAGCACCTTGCTTTAGGAAGGGGCATGAGGGCTCTGGGATGCTGCCGAAGAAGCCCTCATACTGCCTTCCCAAGAGCCCCGTGCCTCGTTTACTTGGCCTTTGCTCTGGGATGGTGACAATCCCTGGGGATCACTCAGCTTTAGAAAGGCAGTGCAAGCGCTCCGGGATAGACTTCATCACAAAGCCCTGCACCTCAGTTACTGAACCCTAGCATATAGCAAGATCCTTATTTTGAAGTTGATACTTTACAAAGAGCTATGATTCTATGATTCTCAGCTTCTCTGTGGAACTTGCAGGATGTCAGGAGTTTTTTCTTTACAATGCTACGAGTACACTTGTTTCACTGAATACAGTGCGTCTTTTTATTTTCAACTCCCTAATCCTTGTCAGATATGTCAGATATGTCAGATGTGAAGTTATACTCCATAAATATGCAATCATCCTGCCCATAGCAAGGACTGTATATTTTGGGCACTCTGGACTCTACAGCGTCCAAAATATATAGAGTTTTATAATGTAAGTTCATAAGGAGGCCTGTACTGTCTCACTGTCCTATCAGGGCACGGATCCTGTTCTTATATAGCAGTCAAGAGTTTGTGATCGTTCTGTGGTGTCTCTAGCAGGCGTATATTTTCAAAATGTGTAAAACTTCACCTGTATAGACTCTGGATCAATGTTTAATTTACTTGTGCAGATGAATGACTCATTCGAAATAGAAAATTGTGACACAGACAGGAGACATTTTGGATGTACAGTGGTGGCTGCATTTATCTACTTCACCTGCAGTTTGGAGTAGAAATAAGTCACAGTATCTTAATAAGAGTCTTGATTTTATAAATGATTTCTACCCCCTTCCTCCTCTGAAATAAGCAATCCATTCATTTTAATATGTAGAATTGGTTTGCTAGCAGGGCGACAGTTTAAAAAGACTTCCAACTGTGACACAAGTGCAACCATATTGCTTCCTATTACTCGCTAAGGTGGTTGTTTAGAGGAGCAAATGTTCTCCCTGGATATGTTTAAAGTGCTGTAATTTTATTTAGGATAATGAGGATTTATAACAGTTTTGCTGTATGAAAGGCTGCTTTTAGACTGAGCAAAATAGGCTGTTTTGGTTATTGAGTGTGTGCTTTAACTGTAGTGTGTTTGTGCGCTGTAATGTCATGCGGGAAGTACCGGTACTTCTGTGGGTTATTACTAGTGATCTTCAGCATAAAAACCAGTTGCACGGCCAAAGCCCTTTGTGCTAATTCATCATATGTATGCAGCCTCAGTTCTGATTTTCATCCTTTAGCCTGGTCTAAAGAACATTTTTATTACTATTATTTTCAAAGTGGTTATCACCCCTCTGTATTTAGCTTTAAATTCTGTGATTGCTCAAATAAATATTTTCAAAGTTTTGAATTAGTAGCATAATCCTCTAGGTCATGCTTTCCTCTGCATTTTTATCATGTCTTAAAAAAAAAAAAGTAATCACTCCGCAGTGCAATAAATATTTCCATGTTTTCGCTTTTAATACCCTTCTTCACTGTAGCACTTGTGTGTGCTCTAGCCACTGGCTTAACCGTACATTTAATGTCCTGTTTAGAAATCTAAAGCAGAAGGAATTGAACTGTTACAGATTTTTATCAGGTTTTATCTCCTCGCTGGAAATCTTGGCTCTCAAAACATTTCTAATTTCCCTTATTTGAAGGTTCAAACAGTTTCAAATTACTGCCCCTGGATTGTTCTTGACATGCAGAATGGTAAATTTGAGCCGAGGAAACGCAGGAATGTATTGTGTGTTCCTTTCCCGAACAAGGGAATTCAACGGGTAAATTACAGTCATTTACTTGGAGTGTAATTTAGTTGGGAGCCTTTAGGCAAATGCAGGCAGAAGGACAGAAGAGAACAAAATAGCTCAGAACTGGATTTCTTGCCCCCCCCTCCTTTGTGGAATACAGAATTTTGTGCAAGGAAGGAGGGGAACAAGAAGGTTCCGCATTATAAATGATTCTGTTTTTCCTCCCTTTGTTAATAGAGATAGTAAAAGTCATCTGAGTGATTTACTTTTAAGATTGCAATTTAAATCTTCCTAAATAAGCTGAGCATCTTTGTGACCTGCCTGTAGTTTTTATGTTCACACAGATCCACATCTGATATCCATAAAAAATGATTCCTTGTTTGCTCTGTTTAATAGATCAAAATATATTCAAACTATTGCAGAAGCAAAGCACAGACGCACATTTTTTTGTGTTGAGGTGGGGAGGGAATAGGTTTCCCCCTTTTATCATTTTCTCCTAAATCTCTCATATTTCCAATAATAAAATATCTATAGATATAATTATACATATATTGATGTAATTTTAAGTGACAAGAAGCATATATATACCATAAACAAAATTCTCCACCTTCTCAAAAGCTCCAGCACAGAGAATATAATGTTTAGAATTTTGACATCAGCTTTTATTTCAAAGCTGGAAGGAAGCAATAATTGCTCTGCAAACACAAGGCTGTGTTGGAAAGCGGTCCTGTATAGCTTCTTGTAATTTGACACTTAAGTTGTGCCCTGTGTTACCCCTTTGTCATAATTGATGGCTTAAGAAAGGCACATGCTATGCTAATCATTTGTTAGAATAGCTTGTTAAATTGTGGTTGCCAATTTAAAATAAACTATGGAATCCGGGTCTATATTTTAAGGGGCTGGTAGGCTGCAGTTTCACACAGTCATTCCTGCAGCTGTTTTTCAACTTTATGTTGCATACACACCGCTCTCCCCTTGCACACAAGGTCAGCGTGTTCGCCAGTTTAATAGCAGACTATCAAGAAGAAAATCAATGAGCTGCATGTTTCGCACTCATATCGCAGGGGGATTTCCTCCCGTTTTACAACACATTTGTGTACTGATCCCAAGGTTGAAAATGACAATATTAATGCCCTGTTAGCACTGTGCTGAAATGGAAGCTGTGGAGCTGCTGGCACTTACGTTGCACGAACTTAGCCCTCTGAAGCTGGTGTTTTGACTTTCGTTTGCCTGCCATGTATACACGAAGTGGGCTGATCTGCCTTTGGCACAGAGCAGCAAACACCTTAACATCTCCTTTGTGTGCATTGTTTGTTGACTAAAGGAATGTAAGGATGAAAATCCTGTAGCAGACTAGGGGAGAAGACTGATCTTCATAATGATTTTGGTGCTTATTGCCAATAAAATAAAGTAAGTGACATTATAGCTACACGTGAAATTAGTAGCACCCTGGCCAGGCACATGTTTATGAAGATCTCCTAACCCACGGGTGAGATGTTCTCTCTGACGAAAGGCTTGCCCTTCACAACCAGCCAGCCCAAATGCTGCATCCTGCTCTGGCAGAATAGAAACTTAACTTGTGCAGAAGGGTATTGGTAGAGGAAATGATTTAGCATCTGCTGAATCGTTACTCATTTCTAAGATATTAAAAATGACTTCGATATAATACCTTTAATTTGTAATAATTGCCTGCAAGGCTGTTTCCCCCCTTGAAAATAAGCTGTTTGATTGGCACATTCATTTTGATCTGTTTGGGTGTATGCATATACGCTATTAGGGGAGCCTCATGGTGTTTGTGTGTTTGCTTATCGTGTGTTAAATTAAAAGCCCCGAAGCTGTGCAGTTGGCTATAGTTCTCAATCGCCAAATAGCATGGGATGTGTAAGGCTATCCCGTGGCCTGCATTTGACCCCTTTGCGGGGAGGAATTCCTAGCATGCTTGCACAACCAAATCACCTTCCTTTCTCCCTAAGAGCTAGTTTGGCAGCTACAAGCATTTGAAATCAGTGGCTTCACTCTCTTGTAGAAACTTGCAAACGAAATTGCTATTGCTGCTTCTTTTTTAAAAGACAGTAAATCACCTCAAAGGGTAAAATTTGAGACATACAAAATACAACTTTGAAGGACTGCATTGAGAAATGGCAACTTTTAAACAGTGTATAGAATCATCTCCTTGCTAATATTATCTAAATATTTTGCTGGTGGATTCTATTACCTTGTGCCTCAATACTTCTCCTTGTTTTAAAAGCTACAGAATTTAGACAGTTTCATGAAAGCATTAGTGTTAATTTAAATCAAAATCCAGTAACCACTTGAGATGGGAAGGAAGACAGAACCACAACTAGTGAGATTGTTAACGCCAAGTGGAAATGAAGCAGCAGTATGACAAGGGAAAGCCTGACTACAGAAGCAAGAGTGTATCCTTTCTTTCCTCCCCACCCCATGCCAGTATTTGACCTCCTATTTTCTGCTGTAATGTAAAGGCAGCCTTCAGACAGTTGTCTTCCAGAATGATTGGGCGTGTTTCTGAACCTGCAAATATTCTCAAATCTAAGGAATATTTGCATTGTGTCCAGAAGTCAAACTAGATGTGACTCACAAATATGAGTGGGATTTTGGATGTAAGTGGGTGGGGCTACTACACCTGTTGGCCTAGTCCAGCTAAATTTTGGCAGAAGCTCTGCACATTTATGAGAAAAATACAGGGAAGCTAATATTTACTCTCCAGAAAATATTCAGACCAATAATGTAAACTCTTTTAGGAATGTTGCCTGTATCAAGATGCATTCATGGCTCGTTTAGATCAGCAATATCATCAGCACTGAGCATCACATCCCAGGGGACAGCTCCTTTTTGAAAATCAGCGTGCAAATCCATCTTTTAAGTGGTGATATATATGTCAACCAATTTAACCAAACTGATAGATGTTTTCAGGCATACACACACACACATATAATTGTAAGGTAGTCTCCCCATTTGTTGGTTTATTGAGATTGCATTATATGTGTGTGTATGGGTTTGTTTGTTGTATGTGTGTGTGAAACGAGTTGTCAATTCATTGTAATTCAGATTGTGAATAAAGATTGCTTACAAACCACTTTTATTTTAAACTGCTTGAAAAGCCATAACATTTATAAGATCCTTGATAAACTGTGCCATTCAATGCACAAAGAAAGATAAGAGGTGACAGTATTTTCTCTGCTAATTGTTAAGTACTCTAAATGCGGCTACCTTTTCATTTCACTGCGGGGAATAGCAAGCCTAATTTTTCGCAAGATTAAAATACTGAGTTCTAGCAGGTTGGCCCTTTTGAGGGTGCGGTGAGGTACATAGCAAACAGAATTGAGCTTTCAGTAGTAAAGTAAAGGTATATTTGTTTTTCCAGCTAGTCTGACATTATTTGTTTACGTGCTAAGAGAGAGGATGTTTGTTTAACTTGGAGGTTCTGCAGGCTATTGTTGTGTGGCTATGTGTCTGGGAATATAGTTCCTATAGGTTTGGCGGCATGGTTGGCGGGGGCAAGAAGGGGAGAAGAGAGAAGAGATATAATAAATAATGCATGTGGAAAAGCTCATAAATGTAAGCTTGAATTTTCCTCAGTAGTTTTTGTTCTCAATCACCTTGATGAAACAGTCTTGAAGGCGCTCTCCTTTTCAGTGGCATTTGGAGTGAGTCCCTGACAGGCTGATTTTCCACCCCTGTTGTGATGCTCCTTTCTCTAGTTAATATTCCTCTGTAAGTGTCGTACCAAAGTAAACCAAAGGAGCCTGGCTCATGACACTAAGGCAGCATTTGCATTAATTATGCAGTCAGGGCTGGTGAGAAAATGCTGTCGCCAAGCCGGAGAGGCAGCAAATGAGGAGCTCCCCGACTAAGCTTGAATAGAGCGAGCAGTAAGTTCATTTACATGGAGGCAAAAGGGGAGTGCCCCCCCAACATTCCAGTGAAGGAACAATGGCATTTCTCTTGTAGGCTTGTTGGCTCCCATTGTTCGGTGACTTAATGAGTTAAAGGCAAAGGCTTTGCTCTGACAGCAGAGATCCTGTTGGTATTAAACACACACACACACACACACACACACACACACACACACACACACACACATCCTAATTGTAGAAGTTGACTGTGAGAGCTATCATTGAAGCTGTTCAGTGGGAAGATGGCTACTGTTCTACCCCTCTCCCTTTCTTGCCAACAAACTTAAAGAATCCACAAATCAATACACCTTTCCTACAATTACAATGACACACTTTGTGGTACGATGCATGCAAGGTGGATGGGTCAAGGGAGCCTGTTACCTGCTTCAGTGTAAATGTAGGTTTGTTGATTAAAAGCCACAGCTGTTGGAGAGGATCAAGGGTCAGAGCTGAAGCATACTGTGTTACTCCTTGGTGGACATTTGACTAAATGACACATATTTGACTTCAATAAGTGGCTCATTTTGTAAAACTGGAATCACCCTGACTCTTTTGAAATGGATTGGCTACAAAAGAATGCAGGGGAAGTTGAAAAATGTCAAGGAATGTCCCTGACTCTGCTGAATTTCAAACCAGTTGTTTAGCCAAAACACCACACATTTAGCATAGGGTGGTGTTCCTATTTGAGGCTTCTTCAGTTGTGTGAGTGGTAATCTGAAATTAGTACAGAATATGGAAGTAACATGTTGAAGTAACAAGATGATGCCCAGTGGAAAAGTCTGGCATTTGCTGCTGGTGTAAATTAAAAGATTTTTAGATGTTTTCATTTACTTATTACTACTAAATGAAGGGATTGAGGCTGGAATTTGGCTATTTATAGACAACCAAATGCTTTGGGGTATGTTAGCCTGATAGATGTCAGAGTTTTTACAGGACTCCATAAATGTTAAACATTTACTGGTAAATGTTAACAATCACCAAATTTCTGATACTTTTCATAGTACATAAATACATGAAATGAAAAATTTAGGATTTTTGCAATTCTTCTTCTTATTATTATTAACCTCTTCTGACTGAAGACATCTGAAGGAGATGCAGGGAATGTCTCCATGGCCCTAAGTTCAGTGCCGGACAAAATGAGAAGTCAGAACATTTCAGTCTTATTTCTCCATCACAAATGGATCAAATATAATATTTATTAAATATAAATGCTTACCCCCATCAGACTTGCTTTCTCAGCAGGGGTCTATAAGAGAACGGATTTGTGGATACATAGAGAGACAATTACCTCTTGGGTATGTTTTGAGGGTTGTGGAAGCTTGTATTGGGCTGCTGGTGCTTGCCGTGTTTTATATCCTGCACACTAAGTAGCTTTACATGGAACACACTTGTTTATTCAATAATATCTGTTTCCCCGCCTTATTTCAGCTTAATGCCTTCCGTTCTTTCTGATAGTTTAGCACATAATTAGAAAAAAATAGAATCTGTTCCCCTTTGAGCAGCACTTAAAAAAACCTTCTACTTGTTCTAAATTATGCAAATGAATTCTTGTATTTGTCATATTCAGCGCTATAGGAAAATGTCATCCATCAGGCAGTTATTCAAAAGTAGTTTTGAGCTAGTCAGTGAGGCTACTTCAGAGTAACAGGATCATGGATGTGTGACTGCAAGAACACAAATGTCTTAATTCATGATTGTAAGAAGGCCTGCCGTCCCCCCCCAACTAGTGTGGCCCCCCATCCCTACTGCTTTCCTGCATACAGATGGCGCTGGTGTGGTATATGATGGAGCCACAGGGAAGCATCAGCCAGACCACTCTGATAATACACAAATTGGCTCTTATTGCACAGCTTTTATAGCTAATGTATAGCTCACAAAGGAATTCAGTGAACACTGGCATGTCTTAAAGCAGGGGTGGGTACAAGTTAAGTGGGGAGCTACTGGGTACTCTGGAGCTGATTGGTAAGGATTTAACTGTAGCAAACAAAATGATTTTTTTATTTAAAAAAACCATGTCTTCCACAGTGGGCATTCGGCTAATTGCTTATTGGCTGGCTTTGTGTTACTCCTCAGTAAAATATGGCTATAGATTGGTTGCCTTTGGTTGTCTTTTTGCAGCTCTGCTGGCCCTTTTTTAGGGTTTTGTATTGGAATTTGTAATATGTAATATGTTCTACTCATTTGTATACTTTTTGTATGCAGTTTATCCCAGTGTCGAGCTCATGGTGTCTAGTAGGCAATTGACTCTGCCATTAGCTTCCATTTTGCATCTGGCTTCGCCCTCTAACCTATTAATTCCTCCATCTCACTTTGGTGGATCTTGGGGCTATAGTAGAAAATCCAGAAAATCATTGTCTCCCCACTGATGTTTGGAGAGCACTTTCCCCAGTATGATGTTGTCATTGGCAGCACTGGATATAGGGCAGTACAAGCAATTATCCTGCGCAGGGCGCTGAGCCAAGGGGGTGCAAAACTGAGAAGATCCATTTTGGGGCACCAAATTTTGGGCATGCACAGGGCGCTGTATTACAAAAGATTACCAAAGTCTGCCCCTGTTATTGGCATAGATCCAGAGGAAGAACATTCTGTTAGATAAGATCAATGGTTGTTAGGGGAGGGTCATTATCTTGTGGTGGTTTTGAATCTTTTAAATCAGCTTCAAAAAGTATACATTTCAGTGCCACCTCCTTTTCTTTTTTAAAGACTGTACAAAGTACTTCTTAATATTTTGCAGTAAAATTCAGTATTGAGAGAGTTGCCTTAGCTTTGTGCATTTCACATCTGTTCTGGTTTTACTTAGTGAAATATGGTCCACCTAAGTTCTACTCAGAGTAATACATCCATTGGAATTAATTGTACATTAACACGCATTAATTTCATTGAGTGTGAAAATATGAGCCCATATTTTGTTATGCATGGTGGGTGAAGTATTTTGGTTTAAAAAGACACACACTTTTTATTTCTGTTGTAAATTTTGACTTGAATTAGCAGCTACCTAAGTAGCTACCATCCATAGTATATTAACTCCCTCAAATATATTTATTTGCTATTCTCATTTATATACTGCTCTTCATACAAGATTGTTGAGCAGTTTATAGAAAACACAACAAAAACAACCATTAAAAATAAGATTATATATAAAAATCACCAAGATTCTGCATTTCAATCACCAAAGCAATTTTATAACTTCTAAGCAGCAGCAGGATGGTACATTCCAAAAGACTATTCATCAGCTCATTGATAAAATCCCAATTAAATAACATCAAAAGGACCCAAAAACTTGCATGAAGAGGCACATCTTTAACAGATGACAAAAGTGAAATATTGATGATGCCTGGGGCATCTCCAGTGGCAGGGAATTCTTCTCAAATGTGCCACAACTGAGAAAGCCCTGGACCAGATCACAGCCCGCTTGGTAAGAGAAGGGCAATTTGTAGATAATCCCCTTCAAAAATGCATCACCTTATAGAAACTTACTGGATACATTTGCACATAGACACCGGCTCCTAGGGGCTGAGGCTCTTGGGTCGCCCTCAATCTTTCTTTCTTTTTTTAGAAGGCTGCCCCCCCCCCATTGTTGAAGCCCAATGTGGAGCTGGGTGCAGAGTGACATCAGAACGTCACATCAGGTTCTATCAATGTTCTTCAGAAGATGGCGCGTCTGCATTTGCACGTGATAAGAGGAAAACTTCTAATTGTTGTGCTAAGTGCATGGAATGGAGTGGAAGGGTTGTGAAACCATGCCAAGTCTTGCTTGTAGCCCAGCCTGTTTTCTTCATCAAGCCATGCTCTGCATTATGACTTCCCACGGAAAATGGTCAGGACTATACACCATCCATCATTTGGCTTAGAACAAAATTTTCAGGGGTTGTCGACCATCATTTTCTTCTCATTGATTTACACTTTAAAAATATCCCACATTTCTTTTTTCTGTCACATGTACAATGCTGTTGCAAGACAAACTTTTTGTGCCTGAATGTCACTGAGTGCTAAAGTGGGGGCGGGTGTGTGTGTAAATAACTCTGGAGGTGTGTACAGTATAGATGCACATGTATATCTGTTTAACAAAAGACAACACTTGATCCTCTGGAGCCATTAGTTTTGACGTTGCTGTATGCCACTGGTTTACCATGATATGAATCTTCTAATACTATATCCCACTTCTTTCCGCTAAATAAAAACCTGCCCTATGTTTTATTACAAAGTAGGTGGCCTGAAGGAAAATATAAATGTGTGTGTGTATTCTTTCCTTTTTGGAATAAAATATGCATTTGGGCTTCTCATTTCATCTCCAATCTGTGTTATTCCTTAAAAATGCAGGACTGCCTGAAGTCCTCTTTAATATTTAATTCAACAACTTTTTAATCTGTCATTATGCCGTGATGAAGTAAGCATCAAGTGTCGCTGAAAAAGATTAAATTATACTTGGAAATAGGAATTGAAATGATTTAGAGGGGGAGGCTTTCAGTATTTGCTTTGTACAAGTAATCCTGCTGACTTGGGTGGAAGGGGTTTGGTCCAGGGTTCTCACGCCTCCATCAAGTTGTGCGCTCCCTCATGGGATTCACTCCCCCACTCTTTTGCTACTGCTGAGTGCTGCTTTATTTAAATGGAGGTCTCATGCATTAATTACATCCAGCTCCTTCTCTCCCCCCCCCCCCCGCCTGCTCTTTGTAAACATCGTGAACTCATGCCCAGGCATTGCCTAGCAGCAGCTCTAAGTGAGATTCCAGTTTCTTGTTCACAAGCTTATCTTAAAACTGGAAAGCAGGAATAATTAATATCTGCCTCACCAAACGGGTGATATGGCATGGCCATAGATTTTTGCTTGTACAATACTTCAGAGGGGTGTGGGTGTGGGTGGATGCCTCTGCCTAGAAAGAGAACATGGGCTAAGGTCATTCAATTCTGTTGTGGCTAAATAAATAAATAAAAACCCATCTTTGTTCTCCTTTAAAAATTTTCACGGAGATCCTAGAGTACTAGCAAGGCACATGCTCTAATCAAGTCTCTTTACAACAAGTGGACATATTCAGTCCTGTCTCACTTTTCCATTTCTTCACATCTCAACCTGCACACTGTTTGACATGAGTGCTGTGCTCCTCAACCCAGTGCTGGAAAACACACACCTGCTCTCTGGGAGTTCCTAGGAGCCAGCATCAAATCTTAAGAAACAAGTCTTGCACAGTGCAGAGTAAAATGTATTTCAGGTTCTTAAATGTCTGAAGTTTTTAGGCAGTTCAGCAAGTCTACCTTTGGGAGAGCCTACCTCTGGTGAAACCAACTTAAACTCAAGCTTCTTGGGCCAGACATAGGCCAATGAGATCCTCTTGATATTTCAGAATAATTGTTCCCCCAAGTTAATGCCACAAATGTTGGTATGAGGAGGGTATGGTTGAGTTATCCCTAGATTCAAAGCAAAAATTGCATGTTTCTGGATAGGAGACTTGAATGATGGCCAGGTTCTGAATAGTTCTGTGCACCCAAGTTAGACTCTGGTTCTTGGAGCAGCAGCTCTCATGGCTTTGGAAACTTCAGAGGGAGTCGCTTAGAACTACGTATGCCGATTGGGAGAAAACACACTTTTCATTAGTGTGCCAACACCATGACGACTCTTCCTGCAGCCAAGGACCTTTCTGCCTCTTCTGACAGTAAATTCCTGGTCATTTGATATCTGAATGTAATTCCTTTTCAAACTGGCATTATTGTTTCAGTAGCAATGAATTACACTCCACTTCTCTCTCCCCACCTCTCCCTTCCAAGCCTTTCAACATTCATAAATATAAATTCTCTTGGCTTGCTCCTGCAAATTATTTATGATGTTACATTTTTGATCTTGGAATATAACCTTTTAAAAAATAAATCAGCCCTCTTGATAAAGAGTCCTGTGGTGTCTGTGGTGGTGGTGGTTTGCCCCACCTAATGGTACTTTCATTAACTCCAAGGTTGACACCTGTCTGCTTGTGTGGCCGACAAGTGACCACCCCTGAAACCCACCATGGTGCTAGTATGTTGGAGGGGTGGGGAAGAAAGTAAGTGCATTCCTGTGTAGAAGGATAAATAAAAGAGCGAATGGGAGTCAATAAGCAGGTTCAATTCATGCCTAGAGCAATGGCGAGCAGCTCATTTTGTAGATGTTGGTGTTTTGTTTACATTTATAATGCAGCTTTATTTAATACTGACAGATATAGCTTGTGGCAAATGATAGTCAGAATGTATGAGCAGTCATAATGCTTCTGTCTTCTTATAGTGTGCTGCTGAAAATAAGCAGTTCACCTCTGCTTTTATTGAGGAAAGGATATGAGACAGCTATAGCTTTGCGAGGCTATTTATGGAGTTGTTTTACTAGCTGTGAACATGCCGCTTTATAGCAGTTGTGAAAATGGACTTTGCTAGTGTGTGGGAAAAGGAAATAACATTGCAGTATACAAGGGTAGTAAAAAAAATCTCTATAAATAATTTTTCAGACTGAAGAATCTTCACATTATAGCAGGCAGAGAGGTCAGCGGCTTTCTTCCAGGTTTCCAGTAGAGAATATGTTCTTGAGTCTAATTTTTATTTTTGTTTTATTTTAATTCAGGGCAGAAATGTAAGTGATGGAGGGCTTTTAGGGGGAAAGTTGGGAGTACTCAATCCACTTCACCTATGGGGAAAAAAATCTGTGATTAAATGCAGTTTGCATTTGGATCCAGTTTGATTCAGGCTTCATGTTGCTTTATGACGGTGCACAGGCTCTGCGCAGCTTCCTGGTGATGAATGTCCACGTGTGCAGGTGATGTAGGGGAACTGTCTTGGTACCCTATTTATAATGTAAGGAGCAGGCGTTAGTGATATAAATATGGTACCCAGTTGAGCTAACTTTATAAATAATGTCACCTGACATTAAGTGTTGGACAGAGTTTTGATGTCTTGATGGGGTATAATTTCCAGGAAAACAGAATTTTCAATCTCTTTGCATTGGATGAGGTTGGATCTCTGTTTGATATTGCAAATTTATACCCAATTCTGCCAGCCCAAATGTATTAATTAGCAATATAAGCTGATGATAACTTTAAGAGTTAAACACAGCTGTCCTGTGCACATAGAGTGGTACCTCTGGATGTGAACAGGATCCGTTGCAGAGCCCCGTTCGCATCCTGAAGCGAACGCAACCCGCGTCTACGGATCGCCACTTCCACACATGCACGTGACATCATTTAGAGCATCTGCGCATGCGTAAGCGGCGAAACCCGGAAGTAACACGCTCCGTCACTTCCGGGTCACCACAGAGCGCAACCCGAAAATGCTTAACCTGAAGCTACTTCAACTCAAGGTATGACTGTATACATATACATATACATATACAGAGATAGTATAATTTTAAGAGCAGTGCTAGAAAGAATTCTTAAATTCCATTATCAATTTTTCATATGACCCTGAGACTTCTACTTGCAGGACACACAATATAATTTTTGTTTTATGTTTTTTAATGCAAGGTGAGCTGGGAATCTCATAAAAATGTCCGAAGTTTGCAGTCAGGTCTAGTGGTATGGCAACTCTAGGTATTCTAAATCGACATGGCTCTGCAACCTTTTACTGAAATAGCTAGTTACCTAATGTTATTAGATGTGGTTAGACCCTCCTAGTGCATATACAGCTGCTGACTCTATCTAGTAAGAGATGGTTTCTATTTTCTGGTTCCTGACCATAGTAAATCACTGATCCTATATTTGGCTTCTGAAAAATGCCTTTTTTATAATTTTCTTCAAATTATATTAGAGTGGGAGGATAAACAAATGCATCTTTTCTCTCTTACACACCTACATGTAAATCTACAGTCATGAGTCTTAAGGTGCTTTGTAGTGCTCATACCATTTTTGCATACAGGGGAAGTTCATCTAAAACATCTAAAGTAACAGACTGTAGGCCAGGCATAGGCAAACTCTGGCCCTCCAGATGTTTGGGACTACAATTCCCATCATCCCTGACCAGTGGTCCTGTTCGCTAGGGATGATGGGAATTGTAGTCCCAAACATCTGGAGGGCCAGAGTTTGTCTATGCCCAGGCCAATTGTTTTTCTAATGTACCTTTTACTTAAAGAACAAAGTCCTCTCTTGGCTTTTAAAACATGCAAGACAAATACTGTGAAATAAATGAGTCATAATATTCATTTAATAAAGAAGACAGAGTAAAGATGGGAGTGCATTGGGAAGTAATATTTAGGGTGAGTTTTGGGGAATGCATGCAACACCCCTATCTTCATCTGTGAAATGCTGAAGTGTGTGCCAGGTAAGTTACCACAAATAGTTACTTACTATGGTTGGAGCTACTTTGGGGAACAACCAATGAAAGTAAACTCATTTTTTTTCAAGCAAGTGTCTAATTTTTCTGGGTTGCTTTAAACTTTACCCATAACTACCTGCTATTTGTTGGTGCTAGGGATTTACCTGAGTTTCAGTGCCTTGAATCCCATATACTTAAAAACCAGTATGCAAGATTAAGTGGGATTTGGCAGCTTCTTGGAGTTCTCTTTCTCTCCTCCCCCTTTTTTAAAGAAAGCTCACATGTATCATGACCAGCTGTCGGAAAGCGCACACCACCTTTCATGCATGGAAAAATAATTTAGAAATGCTTAGAGTCTCAGCAGGTGAGGCTTTCTGTTTCTTTTGCAAATTTTCTGCAAATTCCCAACGAACGTTGCATATTAAATTGGAACTAACCTTCCCTTTTCATATGAGCTTTTTCTAGACATGTAACTTGTCACAGCCTCTTCTGTAAATACAATTTAAGGTAGCAAATCCTGTCTCATTCTATACCCACCTCTCTATGTAGAATTGCCACCTGCTGCATTGATAGATTTTAAAGCTTTTTTTGTGGGGGGGGGGAGTAGTTGCTCTTGTTCTCATTATCTTTATAGATTGCAGGAGGGCTGTAAGCTGTCCCTCTGCCCTCCTTAAATGGACAGAGAAATGGGTTAATCTCTCCACAGAGCTATTCCTTTACCTCACCACCTGTTTCCAAATCCCCAGTAATTAAAAGTAACCAATGATGGCACATCATTTGCCTCATAGAGTTTTAGGATCTGGAGAGTCAGCCCAGGCTGGGGTGGGGGAAGGATAACATCACAATTGGATTCAAATAATGTGAATTTTGCTGTCTGCAAAATCTGTCTTTAAGTAGGCCACTGGACAGCATAAGCAAGCCAGAAATGGCACGTTCCAATCCAATATGTAAGTGCTACTGATTTTAATTTCAGAATTATCCTGTGGCACATACACAAGATCACACCCTTGTACTTCATGTGAGTAAATCTGCACCACCAGGTCTGTGCTTGGTCACTTAATGAGGACCAGAATGCACTGTTAATTTGAAAGAGTAGGGATAGAAACACATCCCTCTTGTACCCCGATCATTGGTGCAATGGCACACTTAAAATGGAGAATTAACTGGATATAGCGATCTCCCTCCCTTCAGATTGAAGGCAACACCTAACTGTTTATAAGCTTACTGACTTCGCTGTATTTAAATAATAATCATTTATTGTTTAAATACAGTAGAAGCTTGCAACAAAATGCTGTCAAGAGCCATCACACTCATTAACCTGCCAGCTAATTAGCTTCCTCCTGCCTCATTGCTGACAAGTTCTTCAATCTGAACCCAGCGCTGTTGTGTCAGCGCACAAGCGCCGGGCGGTGTGGAGGAGGGCCCCATTAGATGGCTACGAACAGAGTCTCTGCATTAATAGGGTTTGTTTGCTGCACTCCCAACCAATGTTACGGCATTAATATTCCCGGCTCTAATTAAATTGGCAACTCTTAATTACAGTAATTAGCATGTTAACCATTTCCTTTCTCACGCCAGTCCCTGAGTTCAAAATGTAAAGTTGGTCATGGCTATTTTTCTTGCCCTTTTGTACTCACATGCCCATGGAGAAAGCAGCTCTCCCCCTCTTCCTTTATGTAATTATCTGGGGCTCGTTACTATGGACATTCATTGGCTCATTTAAATTTATGTCCTGCACTAACCTGAAGGTTCAGAGTAGAAGACTCATTTAAGGACAAATGTAAAATTAGTAGCCAAGGCTGGAAATACCAGGTGCCTTATCGCTTGGGGTCCCAAGAAATTTTCCACAAGTGCCTTGAAAATGAAATGCTACATATTTGCTCTGTAGGACCTAGTTCCTAAAATTGCATATTTTTCTAGCTTTGTAATGAGCCCATTTAAGACCACCACTATCACATTACATTGGGCTCATCTACACAGGCTTACCCACCACTTTCCCTTGGGTAAACCTGTGGTTTAGCACTGAATCAAAGCAAATGGCAGTTGGGTTTTCTGTGGACTGTCATTTGTTCTGATTTGTTGTTAAAGAGGGTTTTCTGAGGGAAAACAGCAGGGCAAAGGCAAAACCGCTCAGACCCTTGCCTAGAAGGGATGGGACAAGAAGAGCTGCTCAGACCCATGCTTTCTAGGCATGAGACAAGCAGAAGTGTGGACAAACCCTTTCAGTGTTATCAGGTTAAGCCCAAAACTAAGCAGGTGTGAATGGGTTATTCCAGGAAAATGCTTGTGGCTGAGGCTTGGCAAAGCTCCAGCAGTGGAAAAGTGGTTTGCAGTTGTGACACAGCCACCAAAATGACTTTTCATTTGGACATGGTATTTGAGTGACGTTGTTAAAATTCGAGCTCTCACCTTGTCCTTCTATAGAAAATGGAACATATAAAAAAGAAAGTGACCTTTAAAGTGTGTAGAATGCAAGCCTCATTTTGCTTTTAGAGTTCACAATGACCCTCTTTGATAACAAGGCTATTGTGCAGGGCAGAATCGGAGGTGACCTTTCAGCTGAGAGATTTTCTAGTGTTATGCCATCCATGTACATGGAATTTTACAAAGCATGAGACGTTGGTCTCTTTCTCAAGGGAATTACCATCTAGCTATTGGGGCCTGGAAATGAGGGGGAGGGTGGAAAGTCGTGGGTGGCAAGGAAAGGGTGTCCCAAGTATTCCAGTTACATGTTCTTAGACTTCGTTGCAGTAGGGTATGAAGACTAATACACAGAGCAAATGCAATGGATTTAGATGATGTTTCTATTGACCCTTTTCTAACTCCAATTCTGTCAACACTTGCACATTGTGGTGTTTTTTGTTTAAATCTTCTGTGTTGTCCCATGACCATTAGGATACAGATGCCACGTATGACAATTTTACAGCAGTGGCGTAGCTAGCTGCTCGGGTGGCCGGGGCAGTGTGTGCGCCCAGTGGCGGAGCTTCATGCTCTGGCACCGGGGGGGTGGAGAGCAGGCGGGGGTGGGGCTGGTACACGTCCTGGGGGCATGGCACACTGTCTGTGGGGGCATAGTGCCCAGCATGGGTGGGGGGCAGCCACGATGGCCCCCCACCAGGATCGTGCTGCCAGAGGTGGTGCACTCCGCCTGCACTCCTCTTCCTCCGCCAGTATGTGTGCCCTGTGCCCGGGGCGAACTGCCCATAGGAGCAGGGCAATCCACCCATGGGGAGCGGTGAGCCGGGGCAGGGTTCGCTCTGCAGAGCATCTAAGAAGTCTGCCCACCACCTCCTCCTCAGCTGTAGGGTGGCTGAGGGGGAGGCAGTGGGCAGACACAAGTCCCATTCTGCCGTTTCGGACAGCGTGGAGGTTACATGCAGTCCGCCCACCACCTTTCCCTCAGCTGTAGGGTGGCTGAGGAGGAGGAGGCAGGTAGATGCAGCCCCCACACTACCGTTTTGGGCAGTGCAGAGCCTGCAGGTGCCCGAGCCACAGCACCCCTCCCAGGAGACACAGGTGGCTTGGAAGCACTGCAGGCCCGCGGTAAGTGCCACCCCTCCCCACACTGTGGTGCCCAGTGTGCTCTGCCTGCCGCCCCCCACAGCTACGCCTCTGATTTTAGGAGTTATCATGGAACTGAAGCATAGCTGACATCATTTTAACCTCAAACCTCTGGATCAAGTGAGCTGTTCCTCATGAAAAGATTTTGGGTGGCAGGAGGAAGGGTTAATTTAAACAGCCTGAATGTTACATCTGCAGAATGTGTGTATTTATTGACTTTGATTTGAAGTTCTTTCAGTTTCTCTGCTGCTGCAAGTGAATGGTTAAAACAATTCTAGTAAAAAGCACTTTAATTGATACTAATGTGATGTGACCCTTTGCTAATTACTGAATTTCACTAATTGGCAAGTGATGCAAAATGGTTTCTATTGCCATTGCGTTAGTTCTATCCTCTTGGGATTTGGCTCATGGGCATCACGCTTGCCTGTGGCGCTGAAAGTTTCATGAAATTCAAGAGCTTCTGTTCTCAGGGTTTTCTGAGGAAGGGTTTTAGGGCCATGTGTTAGATGGTGGCAAACTTGGTTTTCCAACTTAGTATATGTTCACGTGGGAGCCACAGTGAATCCCAGCTCCCTGTGTGTTGTTTATGACATCCTGTGAACCCATATTTTATCATACTCACATTTTATGTGTATAAGCATAAATTTCTGAAGAGCTGTACTTTTAAAATGTGAAGTGGTTGGAGGTGCAGCACTATCCTTACGTTACACAACAGTTGTTGAATCGGCAAAACCAGGATGAGGTGACTAAGTTGAATTTCCCCCTCTCTTATAATGCTTAAAATCTCAGTGATGCCTAATGAAACAAATAGGCAGAAGAATCAGGATTTAGCAGTTACTAAGAGGTAAGAGTAGGGGAGGGCTATTGTCTCCATATCCCACTGTGGACTTCTCAGAAGCATCTTAGTTGCCATTGTAAAAACAGGATGTTGGATTGATCCAGCAGGATTCTTTTCATGATCTAATTAGCTGGAACCTTTATGTATGAATGCAATATACCTCTGAATACTACATGCTAAATCCAAATGGAAGGATTAGTGCTTTTATACCTTTGTAGTGGGCTTCCCAGGAGAATTTGATTGCTGTAATTAATAACAGATGAAGAAGATGAACCTTTTGCCATATTGTTCTTATTAAGGCTATGGGAAACTTCCAGAAACTTCCAGAAACAAAGTGCCACCAGTTTGAGGAGAGAAAACAGTTTAGGGTAGGAGAAGAAGTTATAGCTCCAGCAACTGAGTTGATTCTTTCTGCTTAAGTCCCCAGGAACTCCAGTTGAACTTAGGTCAAAGGTTTAAGAAATACCTATCTTTGTCTAAGATCCTGGACAGTATTGGGCAAGATGGACCAATAGTCTGACTTGGAATAAGGAAACATCACATACATTCATATATTGTGATTGAAGTAAGAATATTAATACCTTTTACATGCTTGTTATGTGGGTGTAGATAGTTTACATTCTACATGTCTGCTGTAAAGAGTGGGATTTACCCATTGGGCAGCTGAAAGGGAATGAGAAGGGCCGTTGTGGATAGTTTTTGAAAGAAATTACTCATCCAATGTTGTGTTTCATTGTGGACTAATACTTCTGATTTTAGTCACATACTTAGCCACTTCAGGAAATCTCAACTGACAACATTGACAATGTTATGTTATGCTTATCATTAATACCTGATAGTTTAAAATAGAATTTAAATGATGAATCTGCCTTTGTAATTTGCAAATTTGAAAACATCAGATTGCAAATTTGAAAACATCAGATTGCAAATTTGAAAACATCAGATTAGTGCAGTTTAAATGCCCCAGCCCAAGCCCATAGCAAAAAAAAAAGAAAGAAAGAAAAGCCAAATCAAGCTACCATATTTTTCCATGTATAAGATGCCTGCCCGCCACTGCCGATCGCTTGCCACAGCCATTGCCGATCGCACACCTCACCACAGCCGGCAATTGTCTGCCCACTGGCCGCCAACAGCCATGGCCAATCGCCAGCAGACCTTGCCGCACCCACCAATCACCTGCCCAATCGCCGCTGCCAATCTCCTGCTTGCTGCTGCCATTAATTGCACATCCCCCTCTGCATTCACGATCCGTGTATAAGACGACTCCCAATTTTTGTTTGTGGTGGTGGAGTTATTTGGGTTTTTGTTTGTTTCTTGTTATGCTTTTTCTGTTCTCATTTTATATTTTTATACTGTAAACTGCCCTGTGATCTTTGGATGAAGGGCGGTATTTAAATTCAAGGGGTGGACCAAGGGGTTATAAGGCATGGCACTCTAGATTTTTGTACAGGAGTTGGGTGGGAAATGTGTTGCTGTCAGTGCCTGGGAGACATGGGGGCACCTGGTTTTTTAATCAACTTCCCCCACCCTGGCATCTGTGTTGGAAGAAGTGGGTTGCTTATTTGAGGGCTGTGGGTGTTTAATAACTAGTGTTCAGTGGTATATTTGCATCTTTTGCTCATGGTCTGAATGGAGATTGTTTGAAGTTCACCTGAACTGATGCTGCTGCTTTGTCAAAATTAAGCTACTGTCATTCAAAATCTTCAACCAGCATGGCTGTGTGCAGTGCAGATGTCTTTAGTATATAAGTTACAAGATATATCAGACTAAATCACAGGCATACAGCAGAGGCACAGAATTTTATTTTTTTTATGTTGCAGGCTACATTCCCTCAGCAGTAATCACTTTTAGGGGCCAAATATCAATTTCCCCTTTTCCATATTTCCCCTTTTTCTCTCCCCCCCCCCGCTTTAGGGGATAGGATGCTATACATAGGGATGGTAGAGTTAACTCTTCCCACACTGTATCTTCCCACCCCCACCCCATGGCATTGGACTTAGTTAAAAAGCTCCTGTTTGCCTCAGTTCAAACACTTTTTCTAAGCCTAACTGCTGGAATAGGTTGCTTTGGGCTAGATCCAAAGACATTGTGGGCTTTAAGAGTTAGATCTTAAGAACTTAAGAGCATGATTCCTAGTACCCCAGTGTGGTATTTGAAATCCTGATCATGTGATTAGGATGAGCTGTGCTCCAGTCGGGGATTTGTTAGTCCTTTAATATTTGAGTACATTTGTCTCAAGGTATAAAGGCTACTTGGTCTTTATTTATATATCTGCCTGTTCCTTTGTTTAATCTATTTGTTAAAATGGAAGTGCAGAATGGGCCTATATGTAGCTTTACATATAGTTTTTGGTATTAATATTCTGCCTTCTTAGTATTTTATATTCTAACATGCATTTGTTTATGGATCAAGTAATATACCAATGGTTATGGCTCAATAATTAAATGTTCCATTCAGTCAGTCAATCAATCAATCAATCAATCAATCAATCAGTCAATCAATACACTGTAATGTTTAGGGGTGAGACCATCAGGACCTGAGGATGTATAAGTTACCATAGTTCATCGAGAGAAACTAGAGACTGAACTTCCTCAAAGGATAATTTAGGGACAGATAATAAAGAAAGGAACTTTTCAGTTACTACCAGGATTATGAAAGGAATATAATTATCAATAAGAAAACCAAAATTGTTCAACAGTATTCTTAATTTGTACTATTCTGTTCTGTTCCATTCTATTGTTGGAATTTTTATTTTTATTTTGATCTAGTAATGATATCTTCACTAATTATATCCCAGCCTGGTTACCAAGCTTTCTCTTAAGAAAAAATATGAGTTAGCTATATTTTCAGTGATATAGGGAAGAAATTTTCCAGTGGAAATCTTCCAGTGTTTTATTTTTCCACTGATAAAAATCAGTTACATTAGCAACAATTAATGGATGTAAGTTGCAAATATATTTTAAATAAGTTTGGCAGTTTCAAAGTGTTTAGCTTTGTTTACTAAATACAAGTAAAATTAACACGATAAATTAGACCCCCACCTCAAGATGCAAACTGAATTTTTCAACACAAATCACCATATGTAAATTATGTTAATTTGCAGAGGAAATTTTTCCAGAAAAGTATTTCACTCTATATTTAAGTCTTTTGATCTCAAACTGCTTTTAAACCCAATTAATCTGTCATGTAATATTTGATCCACTGATGTTTTGTGATGTTCCTCTATCTTTCTTGTTTGAGAAATTAATGTTTCCCCTTGTTTACTTCCCCTTTTTTTAGTTTAGATTGTTGTTTGCTTAGAACCCGCCTAGCATCCCATATTTTTCTACCAGCTTGAATTAACACTGCATTGAAGATATTTGGACAACGAGTTATTGAATATATTATAGTTCTTCATTTTGCAATATAATTGTATGCAGTCTCCACTGCTTTATACTGGATTTACATGGTAATTTCCAGAGAAATAAAGCTGTGGTTTATCAAAGGTTCAATCTTAATATCTGATATTTTCGTTTTATACAAGTCAAGGTTAAAACAAAATGTACCCTTAATTTATGAGAGTGTGAATGAAAGGTATAGTCTTTAGCTATAGTGCTAACGAACCTCCTAGGGTCAATTAAATTTAAATAGTTTTACACCCTGTAAAGAAAAGGAGAGAGCAGAATGGTTAGATACAGTTATTATAAAAAATAAAATAAAATTCTGTGCTGCATTAAAATCCCCTATTATTGTTGATGTGCTCCTCCCAGGTACACCTGACATAATTTATTTTGATAAAAATTTGGGGCGTATAAATTTGCTAAAATGACATTCTGGTCTACAGTGTTAGTTACAATGATGATTTTGTATCCTCTGTTTTTTTGCTTCACAAAAGAAGCATTTCATATGACAATATTCAAACCTAACCTCCCCTATTTTCTGGCAGACTACAATTTTAGATTGTTAAAAACTGTTATTGATCCTTCTACATACATTTCTAGCAACAGATAAACACCTTCTTTCTTGTTCATTATAATTTTTCTGCATTCTGTTGCTGAATCTAAACCTAATATTCACTATAAAACTGTTCAGGTCACCATGTGCCATAATACACACTGCTTATTCTTGCCTAATGACTTCTTATAAAATATGGTGACTTTGTGTAGCTGCTTGTAGTATTTGGATTACAATTCATTCAGTTTGATTAAAACATTCCTCCTAAAGGATATTCTCCTTCAGATGGATATGTGGATGGTGCAACAGGTGGTGGTAGTGTTCCTTCTGCCCCCATACCACTAGAGTCAGCTGTTCTGTTTCTTAAAGTTTTGCTTCCGATTTTTAAATGCCTCCACATAGTTCCAAGTAAGCCTTTTGACAATTTTAATTGTGAATTAACAGCTCACATTGTCTCTTAACATTTGGCCATATTTTTGCTAAACTCTATGACATCGAAAAGTAGTTTTCTATATTTGTCCTTAGTTTGTAGTATTGCTGTTCTGCTTGGACTAACATTTAATGGAGAACACAAATTATTTTAATGTTTTTGATCAACTCAGGCTAAGAATGGAAAAACTTTGGAGTTTCAAGTGTCATCTAAGCATTGCACCATAACTTTTAATTTGGAAGGCACTCAGTAAAATGGAATACTTTGGACATTTCATACCATCTTGATTAAACTGTTTTTACAAAGTTGTTGCTAAAACTCACTTTTTTGTTGTTATAAAAATTATTATTATTATTATTATTATTATTAGTTGCTGTATTTTGAAAAGCAAAAAAGAGGACACATCTGCAGTTTTAGATAGATAGATAGATAGATAGATAGATAGATAGATAGATAGATAGACAGACAATGATGATGAAGCCATACCAACCAAAAGCAATAAGGATCAGAACAGGAAAATATTTTAAATATTCAGCCAACTCACAGTGTTTGTGGTTTTTTTGCAAATTGCACCAGATGTTGAAAGCAGCTCCACACTTGTAACTGCAATTGCATTCCCTATGAGTGCATTGGTATTACATACATGTATGCAGACCTGAGCATATAAAGGTGCATGTTTTACATTCTTGCTTCATGTATCTTCTACTGTTATGAAAGCCACATAAAGTGCAGAGTGAGCCACTCTAACTGGGCTGGTATAGCCAAAAGTAACTATTCACCTGCCAGTGAACGAATAGAACGGCCTCTTCACCTGCCACCTCCGCTCTCAAGGCCAGAAAAATGGGCCTTGGATCAACCTTGCTTCCCTCCACCTGTTGAGCCAGTTAGCCACAGGGTGAGGCAGGCAGCCACTGCTCCCAGTTCCCAGGGCTCCCAGGCACATTCCTCCATGTCTCCCAGCTGCAGGCTTTGCGGATCACATGACAAGGGAGAAGAACAACATGGGGACCAAATCTTGCGACAACCAACTATTGGCCAGCTCTAGTCACATGAAAGGGGCTGTGAAGCTGTTTCCTATTCTACTCTAGAGATAGGAAAGGTGTAGAGGAAGCCTGCCTATTAAAAAAAACAATTTAGGTGCAGAGCAGCATCTCTTTATGTTTTGGAAGCTTTGTGGTATGTGTATATACATAAACCCAGACATTTTGCTATATTTTAAAAATCTGCCCAGACAGAAATTTTAAGGGGTGTGAAAAAGAGAGCGTATCCAGGAAAAAGAGGACATATGGCAACCCTAATATTACAATTTATTACCCTCCCTTTACCCTCAGGTCACAGGCTCAGTTAGAACATTTAGAACACAATATTAAATACAAAAACTTTAAAACAATTTAAAATTATGGAAATAAGGTATAACTTGGAAAATCTTATCTCTGGAGGGTATTATATGTTCCTAGATACTGCCTCTGAAGACAGTTTGGAAACTTCAGTTGGTACAAAATGCAATTGCCAAATTGCTCACCAGAACAAGGCAGTTTTAGCAATCCTGGCACAACTGCACTGGCTTCCGAGTAGTTTCTGGGCCCAATTTGAAGTGCTGGTGTTGACCTATAAAGCCTTATACAGCTCAGGACCTCAATATCTTAAGGACTACCTCTCCCCATACAAACTGATCTGGACCCTGCACTCGTCATCTGAGGCCCTTCTCCATGTCCACCCTCCCAGAGAGGTTTAGAGCATAGCTGTCAACTTTCAGATTTGAAAATAGGGATCAGCAGCCTCGAAAATAAGGCATCAGCAGCCTCACCTGTCCCGGGGACAGTCTACAGGATATCTAACAATCTGGGATAGCAGCGGGAAATGGCACTGGAATAAGGGAATTTCCCGCAAAAAAAAGGGAAGGTTGACAGCTATGGTTTGGAGGGTGGCAACAAGAGAACAGGCCTTTTTTGTGGTGGCTCCCTGATTGTAGAATGCTCTCTCCAAGGAGATTCACCTGGCACCATCAGTACTTGTCTTTAGACGCCAGGCAAAAATGTTCCTCTTTACTCAAGTCTATGGCTATTAAATAACCTATGGCCTGTGAAAGTGTGGGGGAAAGGACTGTTACTATGATGATTTTACTATTAGTCAGTATACTTTTTTTACTATGTTTTTATTATTATTTTATCACTGATGTTTTGTGGTATGTTTCTAATGTTGTACACCCTGAGATCTTTCGATTAAGGGTGGTATATATGGTGAAGGAATGGTAAAGACTGCATCAGAAGGGTACACTCTAAGTCTAAGGAATTGGGTAAAGCCAGGTCCTCTTGCCTGGTCTTGGGAATCAATGACAGTCACTCCTTGTGTAATGCCTCCGCGCCCCCCCCCCCCAGCTTTCCTCTGAGCCATAGGTGGCATTAATTTATTATTATTATTTCTTAATTTTATATACCGCCCTTTATCTGACTCTCGCAGCAGATTAAAAGCACCAAAAGAGTGCACTTTCCTGTGCAGTCAGGTATTTGTTAGTGCATTTTAACCAGTTTGTATGTGTTCTGTTAATGAAATGTACATTGTGTGGTGTCTCAGACAATGTTCTTGCTCTTCTAGAAAGTGTGAACAGAAATAGTAGAAGGGAATAGCTGCAGTCACCTGAAGTACAGAAGAGTGAAAATAAATAAAAACAATGACACTCAAATGCTACAACATCAATTGTTATTGTACTTCACTAACAGCTATCCATCTCTTGCTGGACTCCAGTTTGCACTGAAAAGTTTGTGAAATTCTGGGAGTTCTTGCAGGAAATCTTACACATACATTTATGAATATTCAGTTTGCATTACTGCTGTGGAACTGAAGATTTTCATAAATTTTCTCTGAATCTGATGGTGCAGTAGTGGGGATATAGTATTACTATATATTCTTTCTTTCTTTCTTTCTATTACTATATATTCTTTCTTTCTTTCTTTCTTTCTATTACTATATATTCTTTCTTTCTTTCTTTCTTTCTTTCTTTCTTTCTTTCTTTCTCTCTCTCTCTCTCTCTCTCTCTCTCTCTCTCTCTCTCTCTTTATATATACTAGGCAGAAAATACATAAACATTTTAAGCAAAAATTAACAATGTAGAAACTAAACACAGTTGAGCAACATTACTAACACTCACAAAAAAAATATTAAAGTACAGGTAACGCAGTGAAACAAGAGACCCCATCCCATCTCAAAGACATGAACAAAAAGGTATGTCTTCACCTGCCAACTGAAATAAAACAAGGTTGAAGCATGACACATGTCAAAGGGAAGGTGTATCCCTGAACTATGATACTGCCTATTGCACCAGATGGGGGGTGGTGGTGGTGGTGGTGGTGGTGGTGGTGTGTGTGTGTGTGTGTAGAAACTTCAGATTTTTGCAGGACTGGAGTGTACCCTAGTATATAAAGGTAAGAGGTGCATTCATTGTTCCATCCACGTTTGCATTTGGCCCCACCTGGAGTTCAGCCCTTAGAAGGTTGCTCATTTGGGAATGCAGCTGTCAAGACTGAGAGCTTCCCTACCTCTGTGCTTCACATCTTGTGTGGCACAGTAGTATTCACATGTACTGCATGTGCAGCTGGCTGACTACTTGTGTCATGTATAATAGCAATTCTACTAATACTATTACAACAACTACTACTACTAATAACAATTATTTATTATTTATATGCCGCCATCTGACTGGGTCCTCCAGCCACACTATGCAGCTTCTAACAAATTAAAACGCAATGCGACATCAAACATTAAAAACTTCCCTAAACAGGCCTGACTGCAGTTTAATAACAGCAATTCTGCCAGTTAATGTAAGATTTGAAATCTCCCCCCCCCCCAATTGTTTAACTTCTTTTTTCATCTTTTGAATTGCGGGTTGATAATTTGCTTGTAATTTATTTGTCTTACTTGAGTTCCCAGGTTTCTAAGCCATCATCAGCGGTGCTCCAGATGATACTTGAATTTGCTGTTGTACTTTTTGTCTGATTTGGGGTAGTTATTTTAAGATGGGCTACATTGCTATATTGTTGTATTTCTTCTGTTACCTTGGGATATACGTAATTTAATTGGCTAGATAACATTAAAGCAATGTTGTCCACAAACTTTCATTGTGTGCTTGACTGTTTATCGCTAGCCTATTCATTTTTTGTTTTGTTTTGTCTGCCATTGCTGTTGCCAGAGCTCCCAAAGAAACAACAAAAATAGGAGTCAACTCCTAGGGGCTGAGATCTCTTTGGCCCCCTCCAATAAAATATTTGAGGGCCCCCCCCCCACCGGTTGATGGGCATTACTATTTAAATGGTGTGTGCATCATGTAGTCAGTTATGGGGGGTTTACATTCCCCCCATATTTTAATCAAGGTGGCACCCCTTACCCCTGACAAGGGGCATAGGTTTTGAAACACAGAAAATCACAGTGGGAAAGAATTCTTGATATAAAACTGAAAATATGTGAACGGATTGGGGTCCCATGTCGTTTCTCTGTTAACGTTAGCAAGAATTTTCATTCAAGCAAGTCAAAGCCATTAAAAACATATAGTCTAAGTCTGGCTAATGTTTCGTTTGATTTTTGCTATAAAGTATAATCACATCTTGTGAGCAGTTAACTTGTGCAATTTCAACCTTGCATGATTGAAAGCTAGCTGGTTGAAATTCTGCAAATTAATTGCATGTAAGGCGGAGAGCTTAAAAGCTCCTTTTGTGATGGGTTTTCCCAGCACAGAAAGAGCTTTTAAGCTCTCTGCTTTGCTTACTGGGCTCTGTGATACTCTTGTGAGATCTCCGACAGACCTGCAAGATATTGCGGGAGCATCCTCATACCCCACGAAAGAGCATCACAGAGCCTGGCAAGCAAGGCAGAGAGCATAAAAGCTCCTTGCTTTGCTTGGAAGGGAAGGATGGCTGCTCAGGGGCAGTTCCATGGAGGCGGCTTGGGTATACAGTGTTACCTTGGTTTACAACCATAATCCGCTCTGGAGGTCCATTTGTAAACCAAAACAGGTTGTAACCCAAGGCGCACTTTCGCCAATGGGGCCTCAAAAAAAAATCTGTTCGTAATTTAAAAAAAAAGGGTTGTAATCCAAAAAAAGGTTGCAAACTGGGACATGTACTTCCGGGTTTGACGTGTTTGTAATCCAAAACTTATGCAAACCAAGCTACCACTGTACAAACTTTTGCAAATGATAATGATTTCAATTTATATACCACCCTTTAAAGATCCCAGGGCAATGTACAACATTAAGAACACGTTTTACAGAACATAATAATAAAAACATAATAAAAAGCTTAATAATAGACAACATACGGTAATAGTAATAAAAATACATACCCTGAAATGAAACCCCTGTGCAAGACATTGTTGTTGGCATCCATCTGTCTCAAGAGACAATGGAAGAGTGTCCCTTTGGGGGTCAAGTCAAATCATTGGAGAGTTACAGCACCTGCTGTGGCTGTAGAAACCGATATGGGAGAGACATGCTTTACTGCAGGTAGAACACATGAAGGTATCTGGTTTTGCTGCCACAGGTGCACCATGGCATTTTTTTCTCTCTGCACCCCTACCAGTGGTCATTCCTCCTGTGGTCACCACTATGGTTACATGACCTGACTGTCTGTCTCTAAGCACTGAGGTCATTTGCAAGGCATTCCCACAGGGCAGGGTTGACACTGCCAGCCTTCATGTCATGTTTGCAAAAAATTTTGTAATGTGCAGTTGGTCTGCCAATAGGCCTAGTGCCTGAAGCCAGCCTCCCACAAAGCATCTCCTTGGGGATCCTGCCGTCCTCCATTCTGTGGACATGACCAAGCCAGAGTAGATGCAATTATACTGTACTGTATTGCAGGGATCAGCAACCTTTTTAGGTCTTTGAGCATATTCATATTTTTGAGCTAGAACCACAGCTACCACCCCCTCTGGTCACTTCTCTTTCCCCATATCAACCTCCCTACACAGAGACAGAAACAGAGAAAATGTGCACACATGAACTTCATGTGCCAAAGGATCTAGGTAAAAGTCAAATCCAGGAGGATTAATCTGAACCTTGAAAAGCTCATAGAAGTTAAGGGGGAAGTGGGAAAGAGTGCCACTCTTTCAACTTCCTTCGTCAGCTCCATGTAGTTTTCAATAGAGAAAAAGATAAAAAGCCATATGCGCAGTGCTGGATTTAGGTATAAGCTAAACAAGCTATAGCTTAGAACCCCACTCCCTTGGGCCCCCCCCAAAAAAGTTAAAGAAAAAAACACCTGGATGTACATTTCCAAAATATAAGATAAAAAAAAAATGAAATAAAACCTACATACAGCAACAGTGTTTTGTGTTGTGTAGGCTCCTATGATGTAAGAAGTAGATACCTATGAGGTCCATAAACTACCATATAGTGTATATTCAACACAAAAGCCAGTGACAATTTGTTGTTGACAAAGGACAGCTGGACATATAAATGGCGTCATTACCTTCAGAAGCTTAGGGCCTCATCAGACTTAAATCCAGCCCTGCACACGCGCCAGTTTAAAAAGCAGATTGAGGTGGTGGTGTTGTGTGTGTATGAGTATCACATCACACGCAAGATGCTTGGCGTGCACATTGTGCATGCGTGTGACATCATGTGCATGGCAAGTTGTTTTTAGCTGCTTTTTATTTCTGCTGCCTTTAATACATCACCTTTAATGGATTCTAGCCCTATTTTATTTAAACAGTTTTCAATACTCTGAGCTAAGGGTTTCTAGATTTGTAAATTTCAGAGCTTGACAAAAAAATGACTAATATTTGGTATTTCACCCAAACCACACCAACTTGTTCTCTATATAATATGGTTTTGCTTATTAGACTATAGGTTTCTAATCTGTGTGTCAACATTTTGCCCAACTTTGTGTGTGATTGAGATCAGTTTCTAGTTATCTCTTTTCAGGCAACTTGTTCATACATTCTACCTAGAGCCTATTAGTTTGTATTTTTTGTCTAATTCCACTCTATTACTATTTGTTTTCTTTCAGAACTTTGTCTTTTTCGTAAACATTTCTTTAATGCATGCTTCCCATGTTACAGCTTTTATAGCTTCCCATCGAGTAGGGGTGGTTATGTTCATTGATGGATTCTCTTCAAACCAATATTTTAAAGTTTTCCTAATTTTTAACTGGATATTTGTTTGGCCCACTTCCAGTTTGGGATATATGTTTCAACTCCCTGAATATGTAATTGGATGGATGCCGAAGCATGATTATTCTAATACTAGCTGCTCTTAATTTTGTTTTTTAATCAAAGAACAATTTCTTCATGAATAAGTGTTGTGTCGGAGGAATGATGGTTATATCAAATGCTAGTGATACTCAGAGTAGACTCACTGAAATTAATGGATGTAAGTTACTGAACATGTCTTTGTTGAAAATTGTGGTTCTATTGCGCTTTAGACTGTGTTATCTCTTTGGGCATTTGTTGTGCATTATTTTTTCAATGTCACCACGCCCCCCCCCTTTGCAGAAGGTCTTGTGAGAGACTTTCAAGTAACAATGAGTTTCTTAGAGTAAAAGGGGCAGAATGCTGGCTAGGTGAAACTTAAGTCTCATGTATTGCTTCCTTAAAAAACAACAAGAAGAAGTTGGTATGTTTGATTATAGTACCAGAGTAAACTTGGATCCTTCTGAAATGTGTGTGGACAATATGCATGATAGGTACATACAAAGGCATCTATCATGCAGCTGATGAGGCTACTCTGCTCTTGTGACACTTTGTGAAGAAGCTTCTCTCTAATGCACATCTTGCATTAGCTTTAGACAGTACTATCTAAATATAATGTTCCTCTTAGCCTTTAATAAAATGTGGATACATTTTTATACTTGCTTTCATTATCACTGAAGTGCATTCATTAATCAGTGTTCCCTATCTATTCTTCTGTCTTAAATGTTATCAAGATGTTTTACAGCTAGCGTCTCCTAGCAACATAGCATCCTCAAACTGACCCCATGTTATTTCATGAGGTATCTTTCCAGATGGCCTTTAAGACCCCCTATATTTGTTGTCTTTTTGCAAATGCAACTGGTTGCTTCCCTTTCTTTAATGGAAATATTGATTTATTTTCTTTTTCATAGAAAACATGATTTTATTTCTTTTTTATTAATGAGATTTTTATTTTTAAAATTCCATAATATAGTAAAATAATGGCCACAAAAAATACAAATGGAATGAGTAGAATATGTAGTCCTCTCTTAAATGGAATTCTAAGCCCTTAACACCCACAGGGGACAGTAGCTTCTCCCAATTCTCACCTGGGATCTTTCTTTTGCCCTCTCAGCCTCTCACCCTGGGAAACTGTCATTTCCCTATTACCCAGAGTCCTCCATCAACCACCTACCCCCACCATGAGTATATAAGATCTGGACCTTAATAAAGGCACCGGACATAGGTCTCCAAAGAAAAAAGAAGGAAGAAGGAAAGGGATTATAAGAAAAGGAAAAAAGATGAGAGAAAGAAAAGGATAAAAAGATGAAAGAAAAAGCAACATGAGAAAAAGTTACAAAAAGAAAACTTCTGATTTTCTACCTGCTGATTACATAAAAAAGAAAAAAAAAGATTATTTAAAACATTCAGTCCATGTTAACATCTATCTTCTCCACTTTCTGTTAATCAATATTTTTTTAAAGTCAAGTCAAGGTGTCTCAGAATCATTCACTTCTTTTCTCTCCAAAAGTCCAAGATGGGTTCTCTAATTGTTGTTATTATTGGTAAATGTCAACCATATTTTTTCTTTTGACTTTACCTCCATTATTTCCCACCACTATTATGCCATATTGAGTGATATTAAATACTTCTGTCCATGTCCATTTTAAATCTCTCCATCATTCTCACATATTGGACTAATATTCATTTTTCCTTGTTATATTTCCTTTAGTTCATGCCCAGTTCTGTATGTTTAAATTCCATTTCCTGATGTAGTTCCATTTCCTGTTTGTTGTATTTATGATAGTATCCTGATCTCCTCAAGGACCTTCCATTTTTGCTTTTTCCAGTCTTTTTCTAGAGGGCATACCATAATCTTAATAATAACATTCTCTGGATTTACTCCAGATCGTATGCCAAATACTTTCTCCCTGCTAGAGCTGAAGGAAGGCCATGACTGAAGTTTTTCAAAAGCCCCCCCCCCACTCCATCAATACCATATCTAGGTAATTCCCCATCTCCCCATCTTTACCTTCTCTTCCAATACTTGTATGGAAGTCTTTTCCATTTCTACATCACCATCTGCTTCCTTCCAATTTAACTATTTCGTGATGCAGTCCTGCCAAATTTTCACCAATTTGGTCTGAAGCCTCTGAGTGTTCCCTATTTCCATTTTTCATTTCATATCTCTCTGGTTCATTTTCTTCATCAAATGCAATCTGATGATTTTTAATTGTTCAGTCATCAACTGTTGAACAATATCAACAGTCATTGGGAGAGCCAAAAGTACCTTTATTATACTGGATGCTTTTGAAGTCCTGGATATTATTAGCAACTCAGTCTACCTTAGTATTTCTACCTTAAAATCACAGCTGCAACATGTCTTATGTCATAGAAGATTCTTTTTTCATGGCTGGCGATGGCTGCTTTACTTTTAGTTTTTTCAGTTTTTTAGTTACAGGTTATGTTGGTCTGCCGTAGTTGAAACAAAATAAAAAAAATCCTTCCAGTAGCACGTTAGAAACTAACTAAGTTTGTCATTGGTATGAGCTTTCGTGTGCATGCACACATCTTCAGATACCTCAGTTTTTTAGTTTCAGAAACAGAAAAGGGGTTAGATTTCCTTCACACAGGGATTCTCCTTATCCAGTTAATCTTTATTGTCAACCATAAATCAGGCATTTCACTCTGCTTTAAACACATTAACTATCAGTTTTCCTTTTTGTTTTTCTTAACGGCAGAAGATTTTCAGATTGTAGAATTTCACCAGCAGATGGAGGGATCTCTCTTTATAGTTTTCTTTGTCCTGGAAGTGTTTTAGAAAGAGGGGGTGCAGGTTTTTCTTACCTATAAAAGATGACTGTGTGGCATTTGGGCGTGATGGCAACTCTTCAACTTGCCTGCTAGTTGCAACTCCTATCCAAGCCCCCAGGCACAGACACCAGAAAAACTGCCTTGAGCAAAGCATTTGTGGATACCGGTAACTCCCAGATCACCCTTATCTCTAGAGTGATTAATAGTCGGACTATCTATTTATTATCAATCACCACATAATTATATTCTCTCAGCAGGAGCTAACAGAGAGGCAGCTAAACCACTATTCCTCTCTCCCGGAAGTCAAGAAAACTTGATTTCTGATGAAAATCCCTCAGTTGTCAGATTGTAGGATTCAGAAGGAAACTTAAATCACCCCCATTCTGCGGAAGCAGAATACTCAGCACCCAAGCACACACTGACATGCATATTGTAGAGATACATATTGTAGAGATACAATATTGTAGAGATACAGGGTAGGAGCCATTGCTGCTGTTCTGCTTGCACAACTGATTTCTCCTTGTGCATTGGAATTTCTCTACCCTCTCCTCTTCCCTTCTGCCCCCCCTCAAAATTTGCTTTGGAGGGTTGGGAGACCCTCTAGAGCAGATGGGAGGCGAGAAGAGAGGAAGGGTAAATCCCTTTGCATTACTTCTAGAAAGTGCAGCGGCTTTGGTTTGTCTTCAGGAGATAGTATTCTGCGGATGAGTAATATATCCCTCAGTTTATACTTATCAGTTGATAAGTACATCATTGTTCCCATCTTTAAGATGAAGAACTGAGCTAATGAGTGCCTCTCAATGGGCTCACTTAGCCTGCAAATGGTGTGGCTTGCTAACAGAAAATATTTTGGGGGGCTCCATGTAGAATAACAGTAGTTTTGTTTGGGTGATGGACTCTTGATTGCTCTTGAGGATGCCCAACTTTGCTGCATTCTAGACCCAGTATAAAAGTGACTTGACCCAAGGACACTCAGTGCTTCTTCAACAGATATCAATTTGCAAGTCTTCTCTATTCTGCTATTGTAGCCACAGTGAGTAAGATGCCTTTCTCCAGTTGACATTCATAGTGGTGTTAGCACTTAGTTAAGCATCCTTGCACCTATGTCTACCACATCATTTGTTCTAAAAAAAAAAAATGGTTAGTGACAAAAATTTTATAGGTTTGCCAGAACAGGGCTTGTTTTTTTGTTTTGTTTTTTGTCAAGTGTCTTTTAGGATTGTTGGCTTGCTAGTTACCGTACTTGTTAATGAGGGGAGATGACCATAGCAATGTAACAATATGACTTACGGGAGATTTGGAACTTGTTTTTAGAGACTCTTGGTACTCCTGCGTAATATGTTAGAGATGAAGAGAAGAGATGCTGGCCAGCTCTCGAACAGCACAAACCATTGTGGCATCCTAATGGGTTAACAAATGACCCAACTGTAAGGCTGCTGCTGTGGCCAGAGCCTGACATTAGGTTTCACTTAGTGAAGCTTTATTCTTCTGTATATCTGTGTTTTCCCAAATGTGGGTGCTGCATGTTCAAGTGTACATACAGTTGTAACCCACATATGATTTTGGTGGTTTCTTAATGGTTATGATGCAGCAGATGTACAATAGCATAACCTTCTCCAGTTAAAAGCACTGGTTGGACTAATTTACATTGTCCCAGAAAATTGTTCAATATTGGCTGAGGTTAGAAAGGAGAACCACAGATGACTTGTGGGGTGAAGATAGTCATTCTCTTGTGGAAATGCTTTGAACACAGATTCTGTAACACTTCACCTTAATGTGGCTTCAAACCACTGTATGGAATGCACAGAATTTTGCACCATGCAGTTATCTGAAGAGAGTGGGCACCACCCCTCCATACATCACTGCCAGCCCCATTTCCACATGATCCACTTGCTGGAAGAACATCTGAAGAAAAGAAGCCTGATGAACATATGCAGAGCTTCAACTGCCAGAGACAGCCTATGCACATTTTTTTGGCTTCCATGGACAGTGTGAGGGAGGACTGCTTGCAGCCATGTGACATCAAGGGCAGGGCTAAATGACCCTTTCAACATGCCTTTCCCCTTCACTCATTAAATGGGCTGTGGTTTTCATCATTGTAGAAACTCACATAGTATAATTTTCTGTCACATTCAAATGAGTGGCTTGTACTATTGCAGATGTTCTCAGACTGTGTTCCCTTGAACTCCAGGGTCTCTTGATAAGTGGCCCAAAATGTTTGCCATTACCAATCTTCCTGTGCAGTGTGAAGTCTCAGGAATGTTGGATATTCTATAAGTGTTGGTTGCCCAGTGGGCCATGGTTGTACTCTGACCATGCTGTGTATCCCAGAATCCTCTGCAGCATGCTGAAGTTATGCAGCAGTTGCTGGTGAATTCGACAGCAGTAAAGTGGATGTAAACACTCTTTCTACAGGAGCTCTGAAAAACATTTCAATTCTCAGAAAGTACAGCTTGGCTGTAAATAACCCGTCAAATCAAATGGCAGTCTGTCTCCTTTTTGGAACCAAGTTCTTTAACTGAACTTAGAATGACAGTATTTCCACTTGTTGAGTACACAAATGTTATAATAACACTTATTTATATATGGTGAAGACTTCTTTCATGAGAAAGACTTGGAGCTTCTGTGTAACACAAAGTTCATGGTAATAAGAATTTATTCACCTCTTTGCAGGCCTTTAATACTGTTCTGTACCAGTGTTTCTCATTTAAATCCTTAAAAGTAGTTTATAGCCCTCATGGTCTCTGAGAGATGTTTGAAAAAGGTGGTGTCAAAAGTTGCATTGAGGAGAATAAATATGTAATTTCCAGAAAGTTTGAAGCCATGGACCCACTCCTGTTGTTCTTCAGCTTTTTTGTGTGTGTTGGGTAGTGGTGGCGCAGACTTTGGAACAAATTGAAATATGCACTTAGAGTCATAGAATTGTAGAGTTGGAAAGGAACACAAGGGTCATATAGTCCAGTGTCCTGCAATGCAGGAAGCTTTTTGCACAACATGGGGCTTGAACTGACACCCTGAGATTGAGAGTCTCGTGCTTTACCAACTGAGTTGTCAAGCCTAAACTTATTTTTCTGCTTTAAAAACACATAACTCAGCACATCAACTGTACTTTTGATCATTTCAATGAAAACTAAAGAGCAGTCCTATGCATGGTTTTCCTAAGACCTAGACTGTTTAGACCTAGACTGTTTAGGGAACCTTGCTCGCAGGTAAGCATACATAGGATTGCAGTTTCAAAAGAAGGAATGCCTTGCAATTCAATCTTATATGTGTATATTCAAAAGTAAGCCAATTGTAGGATTGCCATATATCCGGAATACCCAGAATACTGTAGTTGGAAGCAGTGTCCCGGTGGAAATCGGAAAACTGTCTGGGGGGGGGGGAATCCGGATGTATGGCAACCCATATCGGCAGTGTCGTTTTTGTAAAAAAAATAAAAATAAAGCTGAATTCACTGGGACTTACTCCCAAATAAAAGCATACAATATTGCAGCCCTAGTTTTGTACAAGTGAAAGGCCAGCTGATTCAAGATATTTGATTCTAGTACTGTAGCTCCAGACTAGACCAAAAGGTCACCAAAAGAAGGCAGGCA
Organism: Podarcis filfolensis; assembly: GCF_964270895.1. Lineage (NCBI taxonomy): Eukaryota > Metazoa > Chordata > Lepidosauria > Squamata > Lacertidae > Podarcis > Podarcis filfolensis. Next base: position 38,625,803 of record NC_139617.1, read on the forward strand.
GAATCCACGTCACAAGAAAACAAAGGCCCTGCATGTTCCTTGTACAGAAATGCATCTCTGATTTGCCTGCATCTGCAGTGTATACAGGAATTATCATTCTCTAAGGCTGTAGATTGTTTTACATAAAAATCCATTATGCACTATATGTTTTCAAGTGCTTCAAACATTCTGCGAAAGGCAGCCATTACAGGATACGTGCAGCACAGATCCTGTGGATCATCTGTCACATATATTAAAAGTGATACTAACTTAAATAGGCACATTAGCTGTAGCCCCTTCAATATCATTTGTGGCCTTCAGTGCTGAACAAAGTGTCTGGCATTGTATTTCTGGTACCAAAAATGAGATAGGTAACCAGGTAAGCACATTTTGTATAAGGTGAAGCAAACTCCCCTGTTTTGCCAACATGCCTTAACCCTCCCCAAGTTTGTCACTTTGAATGATGCTCTCTAGATGTGGCTCTTCAGCACGCCTGAGATTAATTTTGATGTGTCCTGTGAAATGTCTACACCATGTTTGCTTCAGTTACCTTCTTCCTTTTGCTGTGTTTCTCCACTGTCAGCTTCCTCCAGCGTGGCACTCTCAGTACATCAAGGCTGCAGAGAGGCTACCTGATCTGACAAGGCCCTTGTCTAAACAATAAAAGCCCCATGTTGTCTCTTCTTTGCCCTTCATCTCGTTCTGTCAGGTTAAATGTTACGGAAACCAAAGCCGCCTTTTTGTCTTGAGGAGGAGGAAAATGTGTCTTCTCTTCTGAACTCTCAGACAGATTGTTAAGCTGTGTGCTCTTTGGCCCGGGCTAAATAAATGCTTTGCTTTTCAAGGAAAAGGCCTCTGACAAAACCACACAGTACAGCCTTTCTTCCATAGAATCTCCGCTACTCTTGTGAATGTGTTGTAGTGCACATCCCAGAAATAGCCTCTTTTGGTGGGGAGGGGGGAGATTCTTGAATTCAATTATACTGTATTTTATTTAGCTCTGGTGCAGGTCTTTGCTGTTGCTATGAGCCCTGAACCTTTGGGGTGTTTGGGCTTTAAATCTACATATGATTTTAAAAATAAGCAACCCTATATTTGCACTGGCTGACTTTTTAAAAAAGTAGTGATGCAAGCTTTCAAGTTTATACTGAACTCTTCATCAAGATGAATTTTAATACTGGGGTGGGGGTGCTTCTGAGCCAGGTCATGTTGTTCATTCTATGTTCATTCAGTCTGATTAATTCTATGTGATTCAAAAGCTTGCAGTTATTGTTGGCAATTGATGATTCAAAGAAAAGATACATATTGTATGTGTATGCATGTGTGTATATTAAGACAGTAACAATTTGGTGATTTTGTCAGTGAAAAAAGATTTCTTCTTTAAAATAAATAAAACCCTGCCACCTATACAAGCATTATTACTCCCTCTTGGATCCCAGGCGACTAATTCAGGGGCTTGTTCATTAATATCTGTTTCCTTCTTCAGGGATTCCACAGTGTTGTCATGCCAGGTTTTAAATTTTTTATGTATTACCAGCCTCTCCACAGAGCAGTCCTGGGATTTCCCCCTCCCTCTCTTCCTTTCTCTTCTATGCTTCCTTTTCTTCCTTTCTTTTTTCTTCCTTTGTTCTGCTTTTATACTAATGCTGTTTTGTATTCAGCTTTGCAGCCCGATACATCCCTTAGTATCCTTTAGAAAAGCACTCCCAGCTTATCAATGGCTTGACAAAGTCGGCCTCTGAGAGTTTCTGTGAGTGCACACTTCCAATTTTCTTTTCAAAAACATGCTGGGTGGTGATTTTGTGCAGTAATTGCTGCATTGAAAATCTTACCTCAGACAAAGTGGGCTCTAGCTAGCCCACTGAGAGCTTATGGCAGAAGACATTTGCTGGGCTTTAAGATGCTGTGTTTTCCAAGGACAGTCCAACACGGCTGGACTTCTGGAATTAGAACTGAACTTGTGTGCTGAGGGGTGGCTGGGGCTTTTTACAACCATCCTTGAGGAAAATTGTACTTCTAGTTCCCTCCTCTCTGTCTCTACTGGTCATTTTGCACATTATGGAACAAACCCATAGTTGAAACAGACACACACACACACAAACACACACACACACACACACACACACACACACGGGAGCTGCAGCTAAGCCTCACCCTTGACAAGTGTATCCTGTAATGTAGCTTCTTTGTATACATGTTGTTTCTTGCATGTATCTTGTTGTTTAACCACATGTGCACCACCCTGAATCCTATGAAGGAAGAAAGGTACACAGTACTGTAAATGTTAAAACAGTAAATAAATAAACACAATAAAACACTTTAGGCACATAACGTAAGAAACAGAATGTGTGACATGGCCCTAAAGGTCAAGGAAAGTAGTAAAAGCAGGCAAATAACGGTTCATTTTAATGCTTTGTAAGGTACTTCTGAAAATTGATGCATAATATTTCAATAAAACTTATGATCAATTTGATGTGTGTGCTTCCTCCCATAGCTTCTTCAGCTTGTGCCTTTGGCTAATTCTACTAACAAACGACCAGTAATTTTTAAAGGAAGCACCAGCACCCAAATACACCCATCACATTACATGTTCATCTGTTAACCTGCAGAATTCCTTGCTGTGGGATATAATTGAGCACCACTAACAAATGAGAATTGGATAAATTAATGGAATCAAGTGTTAGAGTAATTGCTTAATTTTGAGCATGGTGTTCTGACTCCTAGTCAAAGAAGCACCACCCAGTCCAGGTGGTTTCCTTTCTAGCCTTGTAAGATATTTTCTCTGGATGTTTTGCAGTGCTTAAGGAAAACATGAGTGGATGCTCCAGCTCTCTCTAGCACTATGGCTGCATCTCAGATTATGAATTCACTGATGTGTTAATGGTGTGTTAATTACTGTACATGTTGAGAAGAGCCCCTCAGGCATGTTCCATCATGTGATGCCTCAGGTTGATCCGACTACAGAGATTTCACATGACAGCCTGAAACTTCCTTCCCAAACTCACCCTTGTAAGATGTGAATGAACTTTTTTTTTTATTGCCCCCATTTTTTGCTAATAGTTTAGCTTGCAAATAGTTTTTCATTGTAGGGCACCTTTTAAACTGTGAGGCTGTGTGAGAGAGAGAGAGAGAGAGGGAGAGGGAGAGAGAGAGACTCCCTCTGTCCCTTAGGTCCCTTAGAGGCTAGAAGTCTCTTGTGTAGTAACATCCCAACTGGTTTGTGCAGTGACATATTATTCATGTTCTTTGTCATTGATCTGTAGTGATGTGTGTGAGAGAAACCAGCTCTCTTGGTGGGCTTCTCACCTGTCCGGGCTGGTATGAGACAACTGGGCCCTTTCAGCGGGATCGTGGCCTTGCATCCCACTCTGTGGCAAATTAAGAATGGCCAGAGACAAAGGAGAATAAGGTTGGTCCCTGTAGCTGCTATATTTATTCATGTAAATTACTTTTCTGCTCTGCCCTTCAAATTGATTTCTGGGGGTTGCTAACAGAAAACAATTAAATAAAATACAACACACTAAAACAGACCACAAATACAAGCAGCAGGGAAAAGATAACAAATAGTACTTAAAATTCCTAGGTTGAGAGGTTTTCACTTGATGCCTAGAAAGATAACAGTGCTGATGACTGGTGCACCTCCTTGGAAAGAAAATCATCTAAGAAATAGTAAAACCAGAGAGTAGAATTTTGGCAGCAGTGGCTTCAGCTTCTACACAGGCATTACCGGTTTTCCTTTTTCTTTTTTATACTGTTTTTATTTATCTTCATGGTACAGAGGATACATTTTGAGAAAACAATTGTTACAACAGTAAACAACAAATAACTTGTCCTGATAAAATTAAAGACTTTTATCATGCTTATAGACTTTCACTATTTTTCTTGATCCCTATTCTTGTAAACCTGGAGCTGTATGAAGCCAGTTTGTGGATTTGGGGTTGTCTAGGGGCAAAGACACAACTTTACAAGGATAATGACTTTTCTGATTGTGGTCATGGTATTGTTCTATGTGTGTGCTTCTCAAAACTCTAACCTGAAGGGGGAGAGTGGATTGCATTTTCACATGGGAAATTCAAATTCAAATCCCATTATCTTTCAGCCCATCCTAACTACTACCATTTGTTAGACGCAGGGGTCAGCAAACTTTTTCAACAGGGGGCCGGTGCTCAGACCTTGTGGGGGGCCAGACTATATTTTTTGGGGGGAAATGAAGGAATTCCTATGCCCCACAAATAACCCAGAGGTGCATTTTAAATAAAAGGACACATTCTATTCATGTAAAAACACACTGATTCCCGGACCATCCACAGCCGGATTTAGAAGGCAATTGAGCCGGATCTGGCCCCCGGGCCTTAGTTTGCCTATCTATGTGTTAGAATAAACTGTGATGGGAAGGGATTAAAATCCTGGTGTTTTGGTTCTGTTTGTTTTTTCCCCATTTATTTCTGTTTCGTTTTCTTGGTTAAGTAGTATGTGGTTTGGTTTGCTTGCTTGAACCATCTATTGTTCACTCTGTTCATTCTTATTCTGTCACAGGGATTAGTATTTGCCTCTATCCCTGTTACTGAAATTGTGAGTATACCCACCTGCTCTCTTTTTATCTGCACACTCTGTCTTGCTTTCTGGCTTCACCTTTCAGACTTCTCTTCATTCTGCAGCCCTGAAATTCTAACGTAATACTCATGCAAAGAGGGCTCTCATAAATCTTGCTGTTGGCATTAAATATTTGTTTTTTAGCTGCCTGGTGCTTCCTGTTCTTTGCTCCCCCCGCCCTTTAAGGGGAGAGCCATTACAAAAGGTTAGATTCCCAGTTAGTGGCGCTTTAGTTCTCCCCTTTGAATCGGGGAGGTTGCCGTTTTATTGCTCTCTGACTTACACTTCAGTGATGAGAGTAAACTTGCATCAGATTAAAGGTCAGCAAATCCCATCAAGGAGCGGCATATTAGGGGCACAGATAGTTGGAGAAGCAGCACACCGCTGGGTATTGACAGGGTGATTCCAGGGTATCAGCCGGCAGAATTATAGCTGCCCAGAGAGTCAGTACAGCTTTAATGAGCCTGTGTGAAGAGGAAGAGGGTGGATTTATGTAGTTCCTCATAATTTTCTGTGGAGACTGTTATTGCAGGCATTCTGTTGGAGTGTTCTGGTCTTTCATTTAATTCAAAGGTCCTGGAGCTTATCCATCCACGAGATTTTTCTTTTGGTTAGCTCAAATCAAAGCTGACATCCTCATGCCTTACCACCTGAAGTACCCACTTGGGGGAGGGGGAGGGAGAAGCTGGAGGTGGAGGTAGAGTGTTTTCCCAAACAGGTTAGAAATACTTCCTTTTACTGTCAGTGTTCTGTTTATACACAGGTTACAATACACATGGAACACTTTTCTAGACAAGAGAAGGGGGGGTCTCTCTTGTCTTCCCAAAAAATAGACATTTATTACCTCAGTAATTTTTTATTTTTTCATGCTTTATTGTCCATACATTAAAAACAAATCTTCCATATTTTACATAAATCATTTTTTTCCAAAAACACACATCCAACAAAAGAATATTAGTCCTCCTGCAACACTTTGGCACATTCATTTGACTTCCCGTCCTTTCCCAATCTTTCGCATTCTAATAGTCCTATTGCCTCAAATTATCTTTATCTTACTAATAAAACACAATATTCATACCTATATATCCCTATCTTTCCCTTTTAATTTAGATTATTCACAGAGATTACTCAAAGGCTACTACCGTATTCAAATTGCAACAATTGTTCTTTAAATACTTTTTTAGAGGTTTCCAGTTTGAAATAACTTATCCTGTTTTGATTTATCCTTAATCCTTTCCGAGAGACTGTCTAATTCAGCATATTCTACCAGCTTTGATAACCATTCTGATCTGGTGGGAATATTATCCCCACTCTTCCAGTACTTTGCTATGAGTATCCTTGCAGCAGTGGTGGCATACAAAAATACTTTTCTTATTTTCTTAATGATATCTGGACCTGTGATACCTAATAAAAATGATTCTGTTTTTTTCAAGAAAGTTACGTTTAACGTTATTTTAAGCTCTCTCTATATATCATTCCAAAAGGTTTTAATCTTTTTACATACCCACCACATAGGGGAAAGAGTTCCATCTGATTCTCCACATCTCCAGCATATATTAGAAACACTTTTATACATTTTGGAGAGTTTGCTTGGGGTTAAATACCATCGGTATAGCATCTTTTGGAAGTTCTCCTTTAACGTAACACATGCTGTAAATTTCCAGTTGACTTTCCATAGATGTTCCCATTCCCATCTCTATATTATGGCTGATGTCTCGGGCCCATTTAATCATTGCCAATTTAACCACTTCCTCCTTGACTTCCCAGTTTTAGAAAGGGTTTATGTTTTAGAAAGGGTTTTGGTCTTAGAGTTTACTAAGTCAGATTCAAATCTGGAAGTCTCCGTCGCAAATCCTTTCTTTTTGTCGTTTTTAAAAATTTCAAATAATTGATAGTATTGAAACCAGTCTGACACCTCGTCTCTTATTTCTTCAAAATTTTTAACTCTTAGCTGGTTTTCTTCTTCTTTTAATAATGATTTATAAACAGGCCAATTTCCATTTGAATTCTTCCTTTTCACTGCACATGCTACAATTGGTGAGATCCACCAAGGCACTTTTGGTTTTTGAGATCATATATCATGTTCCTAGTTTGATAAAATGGAGATACATCTGTAGTTTACCAAAAGGTTTGGTAAACAGTACATGATTGTTGTTTGCTTAGAGAAAAGTGGGATGCATATAAATATTTTAAGGTGATGCATACGTTTTTAAAAGCCCCAGAATAGGACTAAATATCGACCAATCCATACCCAATAACAATAGTAAGAAAAGAACACATATTTGAGGCATGCCTTTATATGTGTGTGTAGTAGAGGCCTTGAAAACCCACTTCATGTATTTTTGTTTTTTAAAATTAGAGGCATTGTAACAGAAGGTATCAGTATGGAATACAAACCTTGAGGGTTTTTTTTGGGGGGGGGTTCCTCTCAGTTTTGGAAGTATAGGGAGAGTATATGTAATATTTAGTGGCAATTTTCCCCCTAAACATATTTAGAGGTGTGCTCTGTAACTGCGAATGTAAGGAAACATCCTGTCCTAAGTGTGTTACAATCAGCACTGTTTCTGTTCTGCTATAGTTTGGCGTCTTCTAAAACCTGTGCTATTTATCTTACCATCCGTATGGCTGGCACATGTGTAATTATTTTGAGTGCATTTAAATGTAAGGGAAGCATAAAAAACAATGCAATAAATAACAATAGTTTTTGTAATGTCTTCAGACAACAACAACAAAATACAATAGTAAATACAACTCATATTTGCTTGTGTGGTTTCTGCTGCTGACTTTTGAAATTTCTGTTTCTGGTGGGATTCTCTGACATCCTTATTTGTAACCCTGGTATGTTAGTTTCTCAGGAGGGCTGCTTTTGAGAATTGAGTTGTGTGGGCAGGCCAAGGCTCCGGAGTGGCATGCAGCAAGTCATATTATAGCAAATGCCATTCCTTCTGAACTGTTATTTGTATTTGAGTTGGCGGGATGGGGAAGACTGTAGGCATTACCATGCAGAAGACATAATTTGACCCAAGGGTTGTTAGATGCTCATGTGAGGATTCACAAAAGTTTCAGAAGCAGGTTCAACAGCGTCTCTTCAAGTTACCCCTTCCCCATTCATTCTGGGATGGATCAACAGCACAGCACAGAAAACAACAGGTGTACTCTCAGGATGAGCGATTAGAAGCTCCAGAGAGAGTTACCCAACAACAAGAACAATGAAGCAGCTGCTGATGCCAGATTCAGTCCCGATTTCTTCCTATTCCAGAGGGCAGACAGGAAACTAAGAATGCTCTGTCAGCACAGCGCTTCTGAGAGGGAATCAGCACAGGGAAGTATGAGGCTAGTATGCCTGCATTTCCTTAATCATGAGCATTCAGGTGCAGATTCTGGTTTGGGCTCAGCTTTGACTCCAGTGATAGGAAGAGGAGTCTCAGGGTATTGCTTTCCTTGGAAATGTTTTTTTTTCTTCTTTCAATAAATGTATTTCCTGCACTCTTGATGGAGGATCAGATTTGACTCAAGAGCTCCGAGATGCTCAACTACTCTGGTGTTAATTTGAATATTGTAGAGCTGAACCCCAGCATTTGAAACTAGGGGAGGGGGACTGAGATGACCCTTTGCATAAGCCCTTTCCACCCCTGTCCATCTTACTAATCTCTCACCGGATGTTTCACATGTATGCTGTTAAGGCATTGCTCCATTCTCCCTCTTCTCACCCTTTCTCCATTTTTCTCCACTCAAGTTTGGCATTAGCCTTTTCTCCAAAATGGCCAAACCAAGTGAAAAACCTAGGATGTAACCTCCATCTTCCCAAGAGAGAGCAGCTAATAACATTTAATAAGAAGGGGCTTGCTTCTGGCAGGCTGCAGTAGTACTTTCCTCACATGATTAAAAAAATATTAAGCTGATGAAAGGTGTAAATTTAAATCAAGATAAAATCTTCATAAAGTTGCCTGTGAAGGAAAAAAAGGAAGATCATACAAGCAAGAGAATACTTGCTTGCTTTGGTTTTAGTTGATGTATGCATTTGCTGCAGCAGGCACTGTATTCCAATATCATTTTCTCTTGGATATGCCTCTTTTAAGATGATACTTAAGAATCTGCCATTCATATAAGTAAAAAGATGGCCTCAGTTAATTGGGTGGATTAAAATTATCTTTTTTTTTGGTCAGTCAAAATTAGTTTGATCTAAGTAACTGAATAGGCATTGCAGTTGTATGCACATATTTACAGTAAATCAGTGCCATAAGGTAGTTAGAATGTTTATCTCTTCTTGCCTTGAGTGGTGGGCCCTCCACCTATTTTACAGGTGGAGGAGATCTGTGGATGAGTTTGGCTAAGATCACATAATTTGTGACCAACTGTGTCTTGAACCCATGTCTCTCACTCCCAAGTACAAAATTCTGATTACTGCTCCTTGTTGATCCCTGCACTCCATCCCAAGCTATCCAAATGCTAACATTAAAAGGGTTCCAGATCACCACAACAATCTAACTCTTATAATTAACTTGGCAGTTTACACAGATGCATCTGAACATATTATGAAATACAGCAGCAACCAGCATGAAATTTACAAGAGGTTCCATATTATATCATGCGTTGCAAAGCTGTTTAAAATAGCAATGGAGGTTGCATCCTCTTACAATAATGCATATAAAGTTTTATGTGGTGCTGTTAGACACAGGTGTACCAAGAATGTCAGTAACTCCTCTAGGGAAGGGGTTCTGTTCCATAAACAGCCAGGAAAGCCATGTATTCTGGCAACTTTATTTAGGGGAAGGGGTGGAAGTATTACTCCTTCCTAGTGAATCCCTTTGGAAAATAATTGGTTGCAATTTTAGCAGTGAGTCGAATTTGACTGGACTTAAACGTCCAGGGGCCCTTTACTTTTTTTAAAATGGCTGAATCAGTAACATTGATTAAGCTCACCCTTGCCACCTTAACTTTGGTCAACCCCCTCCCCTTAAAAAAATGATTGTACAATCATAATATTTAGTGTTTTTTTCAGAGTGTTCCAAAGTGCATTACATCTCTTATCTTTACAATAACCATTTAAGGTAGGCCTGTATATTACTCCTATATTGCAGTTAAAGTTGAGAGAGAATGAATCGCCTAAGATCACAAATAGTCTGACCTGGTATAAGGCAATTTTCTATGCTCCTACTTAAAATGTTTGTACTACTGTTTTATTTAAAATATCTAAAGCAGCATACAGGACAATAAAATGCAAATGATATAACAGTAAAAGACAGCAGAATAATAATAGACAACATGTTTTAAACTTAAACATGATACATTAAACATCCCATGGGACTTGTTATTAGGCTGTGCAACATGGAGGTATTCTCTTTTTAGTATATTTCAGTATTGATAGATCAGATCTGGTTTAAACCCGGCTTAGCGTCCACACATTAAGCCTATATTAAGGGATGCAAGAATGAGACATATGACTTATCACATTTACCTTTCCCCTACACTTTCTAGGCACAGGTCCACAGTTTAAAGCTTTGTGTTTGAGGGTTTTTTTCCTTTTTGCTACAAAGCTCAGTTGGAGCAAACGGCAATTCAGATTTTCTTCAGATTGCTGTTTGCTCAGATTCCGCTTTAAAGAACAGGTTTTCACGGGGAAAGCTCAGAGTAAAAAAAAAAAAGGATGCCTGGAACACAGACTTTTAAAGTGTGGACCGTGCCGGGAAAGAGTGGAGGAAAGTTAAGCGTGGACAAGCCCATAGTAAAACCCAACACAAATTCTGTGCCTCTTCTGAAAAAGCATCTCTCAAGTTTTGCTTCACCAAAAAATCAGCATGTTTTGGATGTAATAGCCAATTGTAGCTTAATTAAATCTAGATGAAAGCACTGAGGAAAAGGAGGTGAAGAGGGATTGCAAGGTTCATGGTTGCTAGACTATGGTTTAGCAAGCCAGGAAATGAGCAATTGATCAAGGCCATTTTGTGAAGAAGTCCTTTCTTTAATCCAGGGGTTGTCAACCTGGTCCCTACCGCCCAAGGTCGTTTCAGGTTTCTAGGTGGGCGGTAGGGGGTTGTATGGCACAAGCTGAATCCTCCTTCCATCGAGCACTGGTGGGTGGTAAGGAAATTTTACCGTCAAGAAAGATGCATTAGTGGGCAGTGGGTATAAAACGGTTGACTACACCTGCTTTAGTCAGTCCTATTTTTTTATTGAACAGCCCCCAAAGTTCAGCATTATAGGTATGGGCGTAGCCAGGATTTATGTTAGGGCAGGATATGTGGGGGTGGGGCAGAACCGAGCTTTAGTTAAATATTTTTATTTATTTACTTACTTGATGGGGGGGGTAGTTGCCCTGCACCACCCTGGTTATACCCATGATTAAAGGGAAGGGAGGAAAAGAAAGGGAAAACCTTAGTCCACTTAGTCGACTTTCACTATGCCAGCAAGCCAGTTTATGGCGCAGAGTGTGGCACAGAATTTTAACCAGCAACCTCAGATGTTTCAGGCAATGAGATAAAACTGGGCTGCTTAACAGCTCCTATATTTTTATCAAATGTTCTACTCTGAGGCCTGCTTGAGTAGCATCCGCTTAGAGAGATGGAGGAGCTCTGATCAGGAAGTATTGCATGCTTTCCTTTCTCTGTAGCTGGGCACCAATAAGGCAAGCATTTTAGTGCTAAGTGCAAGTCAGAGGTAAACAAGAAAAATAGAACAGAGCAGGTAGAGGAGATGGAGCCGGAAACGAACCTAGAAATCTGTTTTTAGAAAGTGAAAGGGGACGAGGCAGTAAAACCGGACAAACTTGGGTATAATTTATTGCTGGTCATAAAGGTTGCCAACATAAAACCTGTAGGAAGGAACTCAATTTATAAAAATACCAGTTAGTTCATATTTTCTATATAAAAAAGTTATTTCATATTTTCTATGAAAAATAGAGTGCTCTGCTATAAATCTGATAAAAGTTGTAATCATAGGAAAGATTTGTTTCACTGGTGAACATTTTCTTTTTATATTTCAAGGTTGTAAACTTTCACACTGAGAATATTTAACCAGGACGCACAGCATCTCTGAGGAGCAGCATGCCTTATTGTAGTTCTGTTGCTGTGGTTGGATGTTTGCGGGTGCTTTCTGTACTTCTGTTTTAGAGCTGCAGCTCTCAGATGGATAA